>NW_026086621.1:0-14455 GCF_022539395.1 Myiozetetes cayanensis | reverse complement strand
AATGGTAAAAATGGAGAAAATTCCAGGGACTATCAGTTGGCACGATACGTCCCTTTCCTAGTTGTTCATGTACTAGTAGGTTGATTTGCTGCAATATCTCTCCCTTAAGGGGCCACTGGGATACCCAGATTGGCTGGACAGAGAGCAATGTGAGGGAAGGAATCACAAGTTCCCTTGTTCCATAGAGGTAGGAAAAGGGAGAAAGTGAATGAATTTCTGTGCTGTGAAGAACTAAATCTGTATCATCCCAATATTCTGGGGTTACAGGACTTTTATCAAACACATCCTGCAGCATCTGTTCACTGGGTTGCTCTTCTCCAGGCACATCCCTTTGCCCAGGGCAGTGTGTCCAGGCTGCCTTGGGCAGTTGCAGATCCCAGCCTGGGATCCCTGCAGGGCCCTGAGCTGGAGGGGCTGCTCTGCAGAGGGAGGGGCTGTGGCACCCTGGGCTGAGCCTGCACTGGCCATGCTGGTCAGGCTGGGAAGCAGAGCCAGCAGGATGGGGATCACTGCTGCTGAACCCCTTTCCAACCTTTCAGAAGGCTCAGTAGCCATGGACAAGGCAGGGCAGGATGATGGGGTGTCTCCAGTGGCACAAAGGAATCAAGGGGCTGCTGGGACACTGCAGGGCCTCATGGAACCAAAGGATCCCTGGGACACTGTATAATGAAAAAGGGAATAGAATACAGAGGGGGATAATGTCATGGTTTCAGGAGGTTTTTTTCATGGTAGAAAAGTAAACCTGGGACACTACAGAACCTTATGGAATCAAGGCTCCATTGGGACACTGGGAATATCATGGAACCAGGGAACCCTGTGACACTCTGGGGCTTCCTGGAACCTAAAGGCCATTGTGATACTGCAGGGCTTCATGGAGCCAAAGAAACCAGGGACACTGTGGAATCTCATGGAATCAAAGGGGCTATTATGACCTGTGGGGCTCAAGGAACCAAAGGGACCCTGTAACAGTGACAGGGGTGACATCAGACTGTGACCTGTCACTGCTGGGGTTTCACAGGGCGCCATCTTGGGCCCTGTGCTCTCCAACATCTCCATCAATGACTTGGACACAGCACTGGAAGGGACACTGAGCAAGTTTGCAGGTGACCCAAAACTGGGAGGAGCTGCTGAGCCCCTGCAAGGCAGGAAGGCCCTGCAGAGAGACCTGGACAGATCCGAGGGCTGGGAATCACCAACCATGGGAAGTTCAACAGGGGGAAGGGCTGGATTGTGCCCTGGGATGGGGCAACCCTGGCTGGCTGGACACCCTGGGAATGAGAGGCTGGGAAGCAGTGCCAGGAAAGGGCCCTGGGGGTGCTGGTGGGTGCCAGTTGGCCCTGAGTCAGCAGTGCCCTGGCAGCCAGGAGGGCCAAGCCTGTGCTGGGGGCATCAGGGAGGGGATTGTCCCACTCTGCTCTGCCCTGGGGCGGCCTCAGCTCAACATTGGGGCAGTTTGGGGGCACACAATGGAAAGGAGAGATTGAGCCATTGGAGAGTGTTCAAATGAGGGAAATGAAGAAGGGCCTGGAGGGGAAGGTGTGTGAGGACACTGAGGGCACTTGGTGTGTTCAGCTGGAGGAGACTGAGGGGAGACCTCACTGCAGTCACAATTTCCTGGGCTAGGGCAGAGGAGGGGCAGACCCTGAACTCTGCTCTGGGGGGATCAGGGACAGGACTGAGGGAATGGCCTGGAGTTGTGTCAGGGCAGGGTTAGGCTGGATTTGGAAAAAGGTTCTTCCCCCAGGGGGTGGTTGGGCACTGAACAGGTTCCCCAGGGCAGTGGGCACAGCACCAAGGCTGACAGAGCTCAAGAAGGGTTTGGATGATCCTCTCAGGCTCATGGTGTGAGCCTTGGGGATGGTCCTGTGCCAGGCTGAGGGTTGGACTGGATGATCTTTGGGGGTCCCTTCCGACTTAGCACATTCTGTGACTCTGTGATTATCAACCCTGTGTTCAGCACAAATCCAAAACACAGTCCTGCATTGGCCATGGGGAAGAAATTAAAATGGACTCCCCCTGAAACCAGCACACCCTTTATGAGCTCTCACACAAACATCCCACAGTCCATTTGCCACCTGGAACCAGTGACTCTGAGTTCCTGCTTCCCCAGCCCCAGGGATGGTGTCCTTGTCTGCTCATTCCTCCACACTCTCTTCTCAGTGATGGCATCTTAACCAGACAAGCCCCTGGGAATAATTTCCTTCTAAGTCTTCAATTCTTCTGTGGTTAATGAGAGAGATCTCAGAAGTGTATTCAAATTGAATACATTATATTAATAAAACCACAAATAAAGATGTCTTTTTGTGTCCTGTTAAATTTTTTCCTGTTTTTATATCGATATCAGCAATCCCCAGTCGATATTGATCCCAAGCACCTCCTAATTCAGTCTGAATTGATACAAAAATGAAGACACTTTCTGTCTGACAATCCATCAGATTTTATCCCTATCCCCAGCCCACCATTCCCTCATCCAACCCTGAGACTCAAAGCAGCCTTGGGTAAATCTGAGCTTCCTCCACTAAAGGCTGGACCTGCAGGTTTCAGCTTCTTGGCACCAACTCCCACCTGCTTGGCTTGGAGAAAGAGCTGCACAAGACAATGGGTTTCTGTGGCTGGGTTATGGTAGCGGGGGGGCTTCAGGGGTGGCTTCTGTTAGAAGCTGCCAGAAGCTTCCCCTGTGCCATGGAGCCAATGCCAGATGCTCCAGGATGGAGTTCCTGCTGGTGGCCAAGGCTGAGCCACTTAGGAGTGACAGTAACACCTGTGGGATAACATATTTCAGAAGAGAGGAGAGTTGCATAGAAGAAATTCCAACCTGGGAAGAACAGAGTGAGAACATGGCATAACAACACAGACACCAAGGTCAGTGCAGAAGGAGGGGTAGGAGAGATCCCATCAGGAGCAGGGGAAGGACTCAGAGCTGAGACCCCTGCAGCCCCTGAGGGAGCATCAGGGTGCAGAGACCCCCCTGCAGCCCCTGGAGGCTCCCACGCTGGAGCAGGGGGATGCAGGAAGGAGATTGTGACCCCAGGGCAGGCCAAGGATGGAGCAGGTCCTGGCAGGGACCTGCAGCCCGTGCAGAGGGAAGCCCAGGCTGGAGCAGGTTTTACCCAGGCAGGACTCGTGGCCCATGTGGGGGACCCACGCCGGGTCAGCTCATCCCTGAAGGACTGACCCCATGGAGCAGGGACCCACGGCAAAGCAGGGTGGGAAGAGCTGCTGCCCGAGGGATGGACTCACTGGTGAGGTCCATCCAGGACTGTCTCCCGTGGAAGGGACCGCACGGGAGCAGGGAAGGATCCAACTCCTCTCCCTGAGCAGTAACAGAAACAACAACTGACTGTAACCCCCATTGCCGTCCCCCTGAACTGCTGGGGGGAGGAGGGAGAGCTGAGAAGGTAGCAGGGATGGGGCTGGGGGAAGGTGTTTTTCAGGCTGTTTTATTTCTCATTCTTTGGCTTTTATCCTGTCAGTAATAAATTTAAATACTATCCCTACGTTGAGTCTTATTTGTCCATTAGTAAGCAATTTTCTCCCCACCCTTATCTCTACTCAGGAATCCTAGGCTGTTTTTTTTCTCTCCTCTTTGGAGTTGCAGAGGGAGGGGGAGGTAGAAGCTTTCACTGAGTGTTTGAAATCCCGCAAAAGAGTTAACCCACTAGACAAACCCCTGTGCTTGAGGCCCTTTTGTGATGTCACAGCCTACCCTCTCCATTCCGGAATAGCCCTTGGCAACCAAAGAACCAACACCCCACAAGGTCAGAATGCAGCCCCACCCATGTGCCCCTTTAGGATGTCCTGGTCCATCCTCTCCATTCTGGAATAGCCCCTGGAAACCAAAGAACCAACACCCCACACCCCCACAGTGCAGCCCCACCCATCTACCACGGGACTCTTTGGGAAGTCACGGCCTTTCCCCCAGGAAAGAAAGCCTGTAACCTTTGGTTTCAGGTGCAGTTGGTGGGACACCCTGGGCACTCCATGGGCAGCAAGAACTTTCTGTCCTGCCAGCTTTTCTCTAGCAGGAATCTTTGTCCAGATTCAAATTTGGCAGTCAGACTGACAATTCCAGTGCAGGGCTCCTGCAAGCGAACGACAGCCCTGCCCTCCAGGAAAGAAACCCCTTCCCCTCGGTCTCTTTTCCTGTTCTTTAAAATGCAACCTGCAGGGCAGCTTTCTGCCATCTCTTCTCTTGGGAATTGTGAAGATAGACCTGCTCCCATGTTTAACACCTCACGCAAAACCACCCTGTTAACAGCTTTCCCAACCTTCCCCATCCTTTCCCAAAGCCGAGATGTGGAAAGAACAAGTGCCCTTGTCCCTGACTGTGCTGCTGTGCTGGGAGTCTCTTCCCTCCAGTTCTGCACACAGGCACTGCCCCTGCAGCTCCAGAGAAGGGCTGAAGAAGCATCTTCAACACAGTAATCAATGCAGGTCTATCAGGGACTGTTGATATTTTTTGATCTGTGTTTGGCCCAGCCACCTGCAAAAGTTTTGTTCTTTGCCTGCCAAGTTCACTGATAAACGGGAGCTTCGTCCTTGGAGAGACAGTTTCTTGTATAAACTGTTTGAATTGGTGTTCTGTGATTGGCTGGTTGTCTGTAGAGGACATTTGAAGGAGAAACCGGAGAGGAGAGGATGAAGTAAAGCCCCCGGACCCAAATAGATCAGACCCCTTGAGTGAAACAGCGCAAGTGCGAGGGGAATCCCCACGTTCTCCCGCATGGCTGAAGGGGGGCACTCACAGAACGGGGCAGGGACTGAGGGCCTCTGGCTGGGCGGTGCTGCCACACCGGTCCAGGGAGACGTCCTTGGCTCATTGGATAAAAATGCAGGTGGCTTGTGCTGGGGGCTCTCAAGCTTCACATGAAAGAAAACATTGCCTTCTGCGGGGATGCTGCTATCTCTGTGAGCCTGCTGACCCTCCGAGGATGCAGCCTCTGCTTGGGGGAATTCTGGTTATCCTGGGGTCGGTAAGACAACCTTGTAAAACACACCTGTGTGAGTGGGGGTTTCACTGAGGGCTTAGTTCACTGCTCTCCTTTCCTGTCTCTCAGGTTCCATTTTACTTGGCCACTTTCTGTAATAAATATTGGGTTTATTGTTGAGCTCTCAGCAGTGTCTTGGTCTTCAATCTCGGCATCCTTTCGAACTCACCCCATTACACTGTGCTGGCACCTATTGTCTTGGAGGAATCTTCATTCTTATGCCGTTTGTGGTCTAAAACTGACAATACCAGGGAAAGGGTTCTGACACCAAACACATGCATTTCCACCAAGGAAAAAAAGCCCTTACCCTTCATCTCTCCTGTGTAATTTGTGAACCACTCTTGGCACTCCATGCATACACATAGCTTCCTATGCTGGCACCTTTTGACTGGGAGGAATCTTCATTCTTATTCCAATTTGGGACTCCAACTGACAGTTGCACTTCCGGGGTTCTGACACCAAACAAATGCATTTCCACCCAGGAAAGATAACCTGTAGTGATTTTGAGTCTAGGCCTTCCTTGGTAACCAGCTTGTAACCATGGAAACAAGACCGTGATCCAAGTATTCCATATGATTTTTACATAAGCAAATGTATAAATAAGAAGGCAGAGGAAGCTCTCGCTGTCTTTCCTTTTGTAAACTGAAAGCACAGGTTTTTTGCTCTCATTGTGCCTGGGTGAAGGAGCGAGGCCTCCTGTGCCTGGTGGGCCTTGAGAAGGAGAAAGTGCCGGCGGTTGTTGGTGCGATTCTCTGCTATCTTGAGAAAAGTATTTGGGTTACGGTTTGCGTTTAGGGTTAGGATTTGGGTTTTGGGTCAGGGTTAAGGTCAGGTTCGGGGTCATGTTTAGGGTTAGACTTAGAGATCAGGCTTGGGTTAGGGTTAGGATTGGAGCAAGGGCTAGGGTTAGCGTTAGGGTTAGGGTTAGGGTAAGGGTTAGGGTTAGGGTTAGGTTAAGGGTTAGGGACTGACAATTCCTGTGCAGGGGTTCTGACACCAAACAAATGCATTTCCACCCAGGAAAGACAGCCCTTCCCCTCCATCTCTCCTGTGCAATTGGTGAACCACTCTTGGCACTCCAGGAACAAAGAGATGTTCCTGTGCTGGCACCTTTTGTCTGGGAGGAATCTTCATTCTTAATCCATTTGGGGGATCAGACTTGTGGAGTGCTGAGCTGAAAAAAGACACACTATGGACAAACCATACTAATTGGCCTCAGTTAGGCCTGCCCCTGATCATAGGCAGAAGCCTCTTTGCTGGCAGGGGAAAGATACAGGAGCAGTGATAACAGACTGCAGGAATGTAAACAAAGAGAAACCTGGGACAAAAACAAGGAGGAGTTTTAGGAGAAAAACAATGTCTTCATATCACATGGACATCTGTGTGCACCCAATAGGCAGTGTGTCAGTAATGCACACTCGGTTCGTGGGTTACAGCAAATAACCAAGAGTTTGAAAGTGATCACGCCCCGGGGGGCAGTGAAAGTATATAAGAGGTTGGATTATGTAAATAAAGTGGAATATTGGCGTAAATCATCCTGATTTATGTGCAGTTTGTTCTGGAAGCTCCTCCGCCAACATCCATGTTATATCACAGCTGTCCCTTTGTTGTCACCAGTCCCCTGTGATGTCACTTGTCCCCAGTGATGTCACCGATGTCCCTGTGATGACACCTCTGTCCCCTGTGTTGTAACTCCTGTCCCCTGTGAAGTCACCGATAGCCCTGTGACATCACGACTTTCCCTTTGTTGTCAACAGTCCCATGTGATGTCATTGGTCCCAAATGATGTCACCAATATGTCTGTGATGTCACCAGTGTCACCGATGATGTCA
This sequence comes from Myiozetetes cayanensis, assembly GCF_022539395.1. Lineage (NCBI taxonomy): Eukaryota > Metazoa > Chordata > Aves > Passeriformes > Tyrannidae > Myiozetetes > Myiozetetes cayanensis. The sequence continues at coordinate 7,635 of NW_026086621.1, read as the reverse complement.
CTGGTGTCTCTGTGATGTCACCCCTGTCCTTGTGAGGTCACTGATGTCCCCAATTATGTCACCAATGTCCTTGGGAGATCACGGCAGCCCCTTTGTTTTCACCAGTCTTCTGTGATGTCACTGGTACAGAATGATGTCACTGCTGTCCCTGTAATGTTACCACTGTCCCCTGTGATGTCACCAAATGTCCTCCGTGATATCACTGGTGTCTCTGTGTTGTTATCCAGGTCCCCTGTGATGTCACCGATGTCTCTGTGACATCACAGCTTTCCCTTTGTTGTCACCAGTCCCCAGTGATATTTCTGATCCCCAATGATACCATTGCTGCCTCTGTGATGTCACCACTGCCCCCAACAGTAGCACCATGTCCCCGTGATGTCACTGATGCCCCTGTGATAACAGACTTTCCATTTGTTGACAGTAATCATCTATGATTTCACAGGTTCCTCTGTGATGTTACCACTGTCTCCTGTGACATCACCAATGTCCTCAGTGATATCATTGGTGTCTCTGTGTTGTCACCTCCACGCCCTGTGATGTCACCAATGTCCCTGTGACATCACAGTTTTCCCTTTGCTGTAAGCAGTCCCCTGTGATGTCACTGGTCTCCAATGATGTCACTGCTTTCTGGGTCATATCACCACTGTCCCCAGCAGTGCCACCATGTCCCTGTGATGTGACCAACATCCCTGTGATGTCAGCACACACCTTTGATATCACCGATGTCCCTGTGACATCACTACTGTCCCTCTGTTGTCACTCTGATGTCACTGGACCTCAGGGCTTTCTTTCCTGGGTGGAACTGCAGTGCACACCGCTTCACTGCAGCCACAAAAGTGTTCCATGGTTGCCTTTGTGATGTCATGGCCTACCCTCTCCATTCCAGAATGCTGCTGAAAACCAAAGAACCAATGCACCACAGCCCCAGATTGCAGCCTTTCCTTTTTGCCATTGGCCTAATTGTGATTTTATGGCCAATCATCTCTATTCCAAAATGGCCCCTGCACACCAAAGAACTAATGCCTCACTACCCCAGAATGCCATCCCACCTGTCTTCCATACCCCAAGGGAATGGCAGCCCAAGATTCTGTGGAGACATCTGCTTTGTCCTGTTTGATACATGCTGACTGACTCTTGTGTGGATGGGATGGAACATGTGCCATTGCAAATGTCATGCTCAGGGTTGTTCTTGGTCTCGCACCAGTGACACAAAGGGTCTGTGGAGCTACACGGTGAGAAGAAGGGGAGAACTCTGCGGCCTGATCTCAGCTGAGACATCCACCAGACCCTCAGACCTTCGGATTCATACTGGTTTACTGCCCCTCCTTTCTTTTCTTGGATCTTCTTTCCAAACCTAAATCCCAATCAAAAGTAATTTTTATCCCTGGTTAGACCTAGAAAGGCCCATGCCATTGGAGCGTTAAAATACCATGTGAGGTCACAGGGTCATATCTGTTCCTGCATCAGAATTGTCATCAGTTGGTAGATAGAGGTTCGTTGTAATGTTAAAGTTTTAGAGAAAAAGAGCTCTGCATATTCCCATGTGGGCTGGGTTTGATGTCCCCACATGAGCCCCGTGCAGCAGGTTATTGTTGAAACTCCTGGAGACAGAGAGCTGCTCTGGGGGACATTTCACCTGACCCTTGTCCTTGGATGAGGCAGAAACATCCCCCCTTCTCGGTGTGTGGGGCGAAAATCGCCCTTGTCAGGGAGCCCCTGCAGGCTCTGCTCCTCCGGTGATCCAACAGCGGCCCTTGCTGACCGGGATTGGAATTGCGCCAAAAAGCGAGGAATCCCGGACTGGTTCCTTTTTTTTGAGGGGGATTTTTGGTACAGGATTATTTGGTTGATTTTGTGCTATTTCGTTGTTCTGCCAATAAAAATATATCCTTTAATAATGGACTGTTATTTTTCCTTTCTCCATACTTCCTTCCCATACTTGGAACCTCTTAATTTTGTATTTACAGTTGCTTAGAGGGAGGAGTTTGGTCTTCCTCATAACTCATCCTCCTTAGCCAAACACTTGCGTTTCATTAAACTGAGAGAGGTGCAAATTCATGCTTTGTTTACAGCCCAGAGATCTTGCAGGCTCTTCCCATTTACCTCTGCTCCGCTCAGAGAACTTGTGTTCACACCTTCCCTGTCTGCACCAGGTGATTTCACAAAACTGGGAACGGGGATATTTCATGGAGAAGGACCTGGGGGTGTTTTGAGATGTCTCCAAGCAAATGTTTCCTTCAGGAGAGCTAAAGCCAGGACAGTGGGGGGAGCAGCAGAAATGCAGCTCCTCCAGGAATTTCAGTACCTCCAGGAATTCCCAGAACATGCCCACAGATCCTCCCAGAGGGGTGAGGCAGACATCAAGGTTTGACAGGAATGCCCTGTTTGGGATAACTTAGGAGATGGCTGCATCCCCTCTCCCTTACCCAGAGGCTGGAGATGCTGCTGTCTGGGAGCAGGAGGTGCCTGTGTGGGGGTTCAGCACCGCTGACTTGGTGCAAGTACAAGAAGCGTTTGGACGATACTCCCGGGCACGTGGTGTGACCCTGGGGGATGGTCCAGAGAAGGCTCAGGAGTTGGACTCGATGATCCTTGTGGGTCCCTTCCAACTTGGACTACTGGGTGTGATTCTGTGAAGTTCCACAGGGCTGTGTGTGAGCAGAGAGCAGGGGCTGAGCAAAGCTGAGCAGGGCAATGGCAGCACAGCCCTTGAGCACTGCCCCAAGCGGGCTGAGCCCAAAGGGGAGCTGGGGTTGGGGTTGGTCCCACTCAGGTTAGGGGACAGAGACACAGGGACAGCAGGGAGTGCAGGGCAGGGAGAACATCAGAGGGAACTGATGGACATGGGGATGTCTCCAGGTTGGGCTCTCCCAGTGCACAGTGGCCCCACCTCTCCAGGACGAGGGTGATTATGAGGGCGGACGACAACAGGAGCAAAGTGAGGACACAGAGCAGGATTCAGATCCAGAGGGGAATGGCTGACCCTGGAAGAAAGATGGATCACAATGTGGACAAAACATATCCAGAAGGAAAGAACAGTGGAAAGGGTTCACAAGCCCTCTGACAGGGAATGTTGTCTTAGGCAAGGGATTGCTGTCTGTTAGAGAAATGCAGAGCTCATGATTCTTGGTGTCCTGTGCAGGGACCATCCCAGACACTGAACTCCTCCCCTAGCTCCCATCTTGATCTTTTAGATGAATGTGGAACCAGCCAGCTCGTCCCAATCTGCCCAACTGGCTGACATGGGCTCTTAGAAAAAGAGAAGAGACCAGAGAAGGTGTGATGGGGAGAGGAGGCAGTGAGCAGGATATGCCATTACAGCCCAGTGAGATCCCAGTTGATGAACCTCCTCATGTCCTGGTGGTGGCAGCTGGGCAGCCTTGGCCCTGATGCTGAGGGTCACTGAGTGTGTGAGGAGGGAATCCTTCACCATTGGTGGCTGTGCCTGCCTGGGAGCTGGACCAGCTGCCTGGGAGGAGAAAGGCACAGACTGAGAGTCTGCAGCTCCCCCAGGTGCTGCACACCCTGAGACACTGTGGGGATCCCAGATCCACCCTCTGTCATCTGTGAGGATCAAGAAATGAATGCTCTGCCCAGCTGTGGCTCTGGAGAGAGCTCAGCCCCATTCCCCTTCCACAGTCCCATTAGTGAGGATTTACTAGACAAGAATTTTCCCACTCATGTGCCTCCATCCCTGTCGTGGTTTTGCCCACCAGCCCATCCCTGGGGCTGAGGATGGTTTTGTCCAGGTGATTTCCGGACAAAAAAACCAATCAAAAAGTTCAGTGACGCCTTTGCTAATTACATCTTCAAGAAAACAGAAGAGAAGGTTGGTGGCGCAGTTGAAATTAAGAGCAGTAGCCATGTAGAAGGGTAGCGGGCCCGAGGAGGGCCAAGGCCCCCTCCTCCCCGGCTTGGGCCGGGGAGGGGGGGCAGGTGCAGCACTGAAGCCTCCCTTCTCTCTTGTGAGAGAGTGAAGAAAAAAAGGTTTAAAAGACGAATTGCTTAGACGAGAAACCGCTGCAGAAGAATTCCAGCCATGAGATAACAGGACTTTCAAGGTCGAAGCTGGCAGCACAGGAGAGAGAAGAAAAGTTCGAAGGGGGGAGCTGCTTTTTCTCCCTTTCACTCTCCCTCCCTTCAGCAGGGTAAAGACTGAAAAATAACACCCTGCCACCTGTAGAAGTTTGTTGGGATGAAGAGACCCCCATGCGGCTCACAGAGGAGCTTGTGGATGCACCAGAGATTTGTGACTTTAACAGAGAAAGCCTTATGCTGGAGTAAAAGCGGCTCAGATGAGGCAGAGTCCTGTTAAAGACTTTGTGACCCTCGAAGGGGACGATGCTTATGCTGGAGCGAGACGGCTCAGATAAGCTTGGGATCTCAGTGAGAGATCCATGCTGCTGCTGTTGAAGATTTATGACCCTGACGGGTATTAGAACCTACGCTGGAACACAAAACGGTTCAGGTAGGGATGTTGGGATCCATGTGTGGGATCCGTGCTGCTGGTGCTAGAGAGAACCTACGCTGGAGCAGAAAATGGCTCAGGTGGGATATTGGGATCCGAGTAAGGGATCCAGACTGGACCCATGCCGAGAAGTCAATCAAGGACTGTTCTCCCATGGGGAGGGACCTCCATAGGGAAAGAGGAGTGAACTCTTAAACCATTATCCCCTGTAACCCTGTGGAAGAAGATCCATAGTAAGCAAGTGTCCCCTTGCAAGTCTATGGAAGGAAACCCTTCAGGACCTGGGTAACCCTCAGCCTTCGGTTTTAACCCAGGAGGGGGGTAGGCCCAGCCCTGGAGGCCAACACAGAATGAGAGAGAGATAAAGAAGTTCCAACTGCGACGAAAGTGCTGCAGAGTTACTGGAGAGAGAGAGAGCTGGAATTCTGAGAACAGAAAAAGACTACTTCTCCTCCTTGGACTGATATAAAGGGAGGTGGGGGGAGAAGCATCTTCTGTAAATACATAATACCTTTTACTTAAGTAGAATTGTTGTAAATATAATTCTTTAGTTTTAGTTTGTTAATAATAAATACTCATACCTTTTTTTCAATTCAGTCTCTTTTTGTCTACATTAACCTTCTCTCAACTGATAGTAATTGTATGTGAGGGTATAAAAGTAAATTGGGCCAGGGCAAAACCACGACACCCCATCTCCTTTTTCCCCTGTTTTACACCACCCCAAGCCTGGTTTTTGTGTGGTTTGTGGTTCCAGGTGGATGGCTCTGATGCCTAAATCATTTTAGCACCTCCCAGGTGTACCACTCTGCCCTGAACCCATTGGGAAGTGTAGAAAATCACCCCCTTTTGTTCAGAGTCCCCTGGGGACTGAAGGAAGCAATCATCCTCCTGCCTTCCCCAAAGCAGCTCTGCCCATCACTGCTGCACGCCTGATCCACACAGCCTGTGTCCTGCCCTGTGCCCAGGACACGCCCTGTCCTGCCCCTCTCAACAGCACACCAGTGCTATTCCCTCCTAGGCATATTTTGTCCACATTGTGACCCACCCTTCTTCCAGGGTCAGCCATTCCCCTCTGGATCTGGATCCTGTGCTGTGTCCTCACAGTGCTCAAGGGCTGTGCTGCCATTGCCCTGCTCTGCTTTGCTCAGCCCCTGCTCTCTGCTCACACACAGCCCTGGGGAACTTCACAGAATCACACCCAATATTCCAAGTTTGAAAAGGACCCACAAGGATCATCGAGTAATCCTGTACCAAAAAGCCCCCTCCAAAAAAAAGGAACCAGTCCGGCATTCCTCGCTTTTGGCGCAATTCCAATCCCGATCAGCAGGGGCCGCTGTTGGAACACCGGTGGGGCAGAGCCTGCAGGGGTTTCCTGACAAGGGCGATTTTCGCCCCCCAAACCGAGAAGGGCAAGAGAAAGGGGATGTTTCTGCCTCATCCAAGGAGAAGGGTAAGGCAAAATGTCCCCAAGAGCAGCTCTCTGTCTCCAGGAGTTTTAACACAAACCTGCTACACGGGGCTCATGTGGGGACACCAAACCCAGCCCACGTGGGAATATGCAGAGCTCTTTTTCTCTAAAACTTTAACATTACAACAAACCTCTATCTGCCAACTGATGACAATTTTGATGCAGGAACAGATATGACCCTGTGACCTCACATGGTATTTTAATGCTCCAATGGCATGGACCTTTCTGGGTGCAGCCAGGGCTAAAAATTACTTCTGGCTGGGATTTAGGTTTGGAAAGAAAATCCAAGGAAAAAAAGGAGGGGCAGTAAACCAGTATGAATATGAAAATTTGAGCGTCTGGTGTATGTCTCAGCTTAGTTCAGGCCTCAGATGTCTGCCCTTTCTCTCACCATGGAGCTCCACTGACCCTTAGTGTCTCCCCAGCCACCCCTTTGTATCTCCAGGGCTGTCACTGGGCAGATCAGCCCCATTCTGGGAGGGACTGTGGGAGGCAGAGGTGCAGTCGGGGGACTCCTCGGGAGCAGAAGCACCTGAGCATTGCACACCCCCAGAGCCCTGAGCACAGCAGGGCCTCTGCCCCTGTGTGCCTGTGCAGCCAGGGGAGCATCGGTGTGGAAACAGAGAAGAGCACACCCACAGCTGGATCCCGTGGTTTATGGATACACAGCTTCCTTTGGACACAGGGGATGGAGATGTCTTCACTCGAGGGGTTCACGTCTCCATGTCCAATCCAGGGAATAGATTTCGTCTGGATTTATCCATCAGACATTGTCAATACATGTGTGAGTCACAAATATGGTTTCAAATCAAGGCATCCAGAACACATTTCTGATGAGCCTGGGCCTGGTGGAAGGGCTGGGTGTGGCCATGTTGGCATGGCCAGGGCTTGTGGGGAGGGGTTGCCCTGCCAAGCCAAGTGAGACCAAGAACATCCCTGAGCATGACATTTGCAATGGCACGAGTTCCATCCCATCCACACAAGAGTCAGTCAAGATGTATCAAACTGGACCAAGCAGATGTCTCCACAGAATCTTGGGCTGTCATTCCCTTGGGATATGGAAGACAGGTGGGATGGCATTCTGGGGTAGTGAGGCATTGGTTCTTTGGTGGCCAGGGAGCATTGCAGAATGGAGAGAACATGTCATGATATCCGAAAGGGGTCGATGGCTCACGGGTGGGGCTGCACTGGGACACTGTGGGGGGTGTGTTCTTTGGTTTCCAGGGGCCATTCTGGAATGGAGAGGGTAGGTCATGACATGACAAAGAGTCCCATGGCAGACATGTGGGGCTGCATTCTTGGGGTGTGAGGCACTAGTTCTTTGGTGTCCAGGGACCATTCTTGAATAGAGATGATTTGCCAAAAAATCACAACTAGACCAATGGCAAAAAGGAAAGGCTGCAATGTGGGGGTGTGGTGCAGTGGTTCTTTGGTTTTCAGGCATCATTCTGGAATGGAGAGGGTAGGCCATGATATCACAAAGGCAACCATGGAATACTTTTGGGGCTGTAGTGAGGGGGTGTGCACTGCACCTCCAGTGAGGAAAGAAAGCCCTGAGCTCTGCAGTTACTGCTCCACTCTCGACACTGCACAAAGAGCAAGAGCTTTGTGTGTGGGCACCTTTGTCTGGGAGGTGTCTTCGTCTGTACTGAACCCTAGACTTAAACTTAAAAAATACTCTTAATCTGCCAAACTAACG
>NW_026086620.1:0-14539 GCF_022539395.1 Myiozetetes cayanensis | reverse complement strand
TTGGGTGAGCCACTTGTGCCACTCCATGCACACATGAAACTTCCTGCACTGGACACATTTTGTGTGGGAGGAATCTTCGTTCTTAGCCCAAGGTGGGGCCCAGATGGGCCATTTCAGCACTGGGCTGTGGACACCAAACCAATGAAGTTCCAACCAGGAAAAAAAGGCCTTAGCCTCCATCTCTACTGTCCAATGGGTGAGCCACTCTTGGCACTCCATGTACACATAGAGCTTTCTGTGCTGGCAACTTTTCTGTGGGAGGAATCTTCGTTCTTAGTCCAACTGGGGACCAAGACAGGTCAATTCATCGAGGGGTATTGGACACCAAACCAATGAAGTTCAAGGAGGGAGAAACAGCCCTTAGCCTCTAACTGTCCTGTGCAGTTGGTTAAGCACCCTTGGCACTCCATGCACACAAGGAGCCTCCTGCGCTGACCCCTTTTTTCTGTGAGGAATCTTCTTTCTTAGTCCATCTGGGGACCCAGACTGGCCATTGCAGCGCGGGGCTTTGGACACCAAACGAATGAAGTTCCATCCAGGAAAAAAAGGTCTTAGCCTCCAACTCTCCTGTGCAGTTGGTGAGGCACCCTTGGCACTCCATGCACAAATGGAACTTCCTGCGCTGGAAGCTTTTGTCTGGGTGGAATCTTCGTTCTTAATCCTACTGGTGACCAAGACGGGCCATTTCAGCGTGGGACTTGGGACACCAAACCAATGAAGTTCCAGGCAGGCAAAAAAGGTCTTAGCCTCCAAATCTGCTGTGAAATGGGTGAGCCACTTGTGCCACTCCATGCACACATGAAACTTCCTGCGCTGGCGCCTTTTGTCTGTGAGGAATCTTCTTTCTTAGTCCATCTGGGGACCCAGACGGGCCATTCCAGCACTGGGCTTTGGACACCAAACCAATGAAGTTACATCCAGGAAAAAAAGGCCTTAGCCTCCATCTCTACTGTCCAATGGGTGAGCCACTCTTGGCACTCCATGCACACAAGGAACTTCCTGCGCTGGCCCCTTTTCTCTGTGAGGAATCTTCTTTCTTATTCCATCTGAGGGCCCAGACGGGCCATTCCAGCACTGGGCTTTGGACACTAAACCAATGAAGTTCCAACCAGGAAAAAAAGGCCTTAGCCTCCATCTCTACTGTCCAATGGGTGAGCCACTCTTGGCACTCCATGCACACATAGAGCTTTCTGTGCTGGCAACTTTTGCGTGGGAGGAATCTTCGTTCTTAATCCAACTCGGGACCAAGACAGGTCAATCCATCGAGGGGTATTGGACACCAAACCAATGAAGTTCCAAGCAGGAAAAAAAGCCCTTAGCCTCTAACTGTCCTGTGCAGTTGGTTAACCACCCTTGGCACTCCATGCACACAAGGAGCTTCCTGCGCTGGCCCCTTTTGTCTGTGAGGAATCTTCTTTCTTAGTCCATCTGGGGACCCAGACTGGCCATTGCAGCGCGGGGCTTTGGACACCAAACGAATGAAGTTCCATCCAGGAAAAAAAGGCCTTAGCCTCCAACTCTCCTCTGCATTTGGTTAGGTACCCTTGGCTTTCCATGCACAAATGGAACTTCCTGCACTGGCACCTTTTGTCTGGGTGGAATCTTCGTTCTTAGTGCTACTGGTGACCAAGATGGGCCATTTCAGTGTGGGTCATGGGACACCAAACCAAAGAAGTTCCAGCCAGGCAAAAAAGGTCTTAGCCTCCAACTCTGCTGTGAAATGGGTGAGCCACTTGTGCCACTCCATGCACACATGAAACTTCCTGCGCTGGCACCTTTTGTGTGGGAGGAATCTTCGTTCTTAGCCCATTGGGGGTCCAGACGGGCCATTTCAGCACGGGGCTTTGGACACCAAACCAATGAAGTTCCAACCAGGAAAAAAAGGCCTTAGCCTCCATCTCTCCTGTCCAATGGGTGAGTCAATCTTGGCACTCCATGCACACATAGAGTTTTCTGTGCTGGCAACTTTTGTGTGGGAGGAATCTTCGTTCTTAGTCCAACTGGGGACCAAGACAGGTCAATTCATCGTGGGCTATTGGACACCAAACCAATGAAGTTCCAAAAAAGCCCTTAGCCTCTAACTGTCCTGTGCAGTTGGTTAACCACCCTTGGCACTCCATGCACAAATGGAACTTCCTGCGCTGGCCCCTTTTGTCTGTGAGGAATCTTCTTTCTTAGTCCATCTGGGGACCCAGACTGGCCATTGCAGCGCGGGGCTTTGGACACTAAACCAATGAAGTTCCATCCAGGAAAAAAAGGCCTTAGCCTCCAACTCTCCTGTGCAGTTGGTGAGGCACCCTTGGCACTCCATGCACAAAAGGAACTTCCTGCGCTGAGACCTTTTGTCTGGGTGGAATCTTTGTTCTTAATCCTACTGGTGACCAAGATGGGCCATTTCAGCGTGGGACTTGGGACACCAAACCAATGAAGTTCCAGTCAGGCAAAAAAAGGCCTTAGCCTCCAACTCTGCTGTGCAATGGGTGAGCCACTTGTGCACTCCATGCACACATGGAACTTCCTGCGCTGGCACCTTTTGTCTGGGAGGAATCTTCGTTCTTAGTCCATCTGGGGACCCAGACGGGCCATTTCAGCACTGGGCTTTGGACACCAAACCAATGAAGTTCCAACCAGGAAAAAAAGGCTTTAGCCTCCATCTCTACTGTGCAATGGCTGAGCCACTCTTGGCACTCCATGCACACATAGAGCTTTCTGCGCTGGCAACTTTTGTGTGGGAGGAATCTTCGTTCTTAGTCCATCTGGGGACCCAGACAGGCCATTTCAGCGTGGGGCTTTGGACACTAAACCAATGAAGTTCCATCCAGGAAAAAAAGGCCTTAGCCTCCAACTCTCCTGTGCAGTTGGTGAGGCACCCTTGGCACTCCATGCACAAATGGAACTTCCTGCGCTGGCACCTTTTGTCTGGGTGGAATCTTCGTTCTTAGTCCTACTGGGGACCAAGACGGGCCATTTCAGCGTGGGACTTGGGACACCAAACCAATGAAGTTCCAGCCAGGAAAAAAGGCCTTAGCCTCCAACTCTGCTGTGCAATGGGTGAGCCACCTTGTGCACTCCATGCACACATGGAACTTCCTGCGCTGGCACCTTTTGTCTGGGAGGAATCTTCGTTCTTAGTCCATCTGGGGACCCAGACGGGCCATTTCAGCACGGGGCTTTGGACACCAAACCAATGAAGTTCCAACCAGGAAAAAAGGCCTTAGCCTCCATCTCTACTGTGCAATGGGTGAGCCACTCTTGGCACTCCATGCACACATAGAGCTTTCTGCGCTGGCAACTTTTGTGTGGGAGGAATCTTCGTTCTTAGTCCATCTGGGGACCAAGACAGGCCATTTCAGCGTGGGGTATTGGACACCAAACCAATGAAGTTCCAGGCAGGAAAAAAGCCCTTAGCCTCTAACTCTCCTGTGCAGTTGGTGAGCCACCCTTGGCACTCCATGCACACATGGAGCTTCCTGCGCTGGCCCCTTTTGTCTGGGAGGAATCTTCGTTCTTAGTCCATCTGGGGACCCAGACTGGCCATTTCAGCGTGGGGCTTTGGACACCAAACCAATGAAGTTCCAGCCAGGAAAAAAAGGCCTTAGCCTCCAACTGTCCTGTGCAGTTGGTGAGGCACCCTTGGCACTCCATGCACAAATGGAACTTCCTGCGCTGGCACCTTTTGTCTGGGTGGAATCTTTGTTCTTAATCCATACTGGGGACCAAGACGGGCCATTTCAGCGTGGGGCTTGGGACACCAAACCAATGAAGTTCCAGCCAGGAAAAAAGGCCTTAGCCTCCAACTCTGCTGTGAAATGGGTGAGCCACCCTTGGCACTCCATGCACACATGGAACTTCCTGCGCTGGCACCTTTTGTCTGGGAGGAATCTTCGTTCTTAGTCCATCTGGGGACCCAGACGGGCCATTTCAGCGCGGGGCTTTGGACACCAAACCAATGAAGTTCCAACCAGGAAAAAAGGCCTTAGCCTCCAACTCTACTGTGCAATGGGTGAGCCACTCTTGGCACTCCATGCACACATGGAGCTTTCTGTGCTGGCAACTTTTGTGTGGGAGGAATCTTCGTTCTTAGTCCATCTGGGGACCCAGACAGGCCATTTCAGCGTGGGCTTTGGACACCAAACCAATGAAGTTCCAGGCAGGAAAAAAGCCCTTAGCCTCCAACTCTCCTGTGCAGTTGGTGAGTCACCCTTGGCACTCCATGCACACACAGGAACTTCCTGCACTGGCGCCTTTTGTCTAGTGAGGAATCTTCGTTCTTAGTCCATCTGGGGACCCAGACTGGCCATTTCAGCGTGAGGCTTTAGACACCAAACCAATGAAGTTCCAGCCAGGAAAAAAGGCCTTAGCCTCCAACTCTCCTGTGCAGTTGGTGAGGCACTCTTGGCACTCCATGCACACATGGAGCTTCCTGCGCTGGCACCTTTTGTCTGGGAGGAATCTTCGTTCTTAGTCCATCTGAGGACCAAGACGGGCCATTTCAGCGTGGGGCTTTGGACACCAAACCAATGAAGTTCCAGCCAGGAAAAAAGGCCTTAGCCTCCAACTCTCCTGTGCAATGGGTGAGCCACTCTTGGCACTCCATGCACACATGGAGCTTCCTGCGCTGGCACCTTTTGTGTGGGAGGAATCTTCGTTCTTAGTCCATCTGGGGACCCAGACGGGCCATTTCAGCGTTGGGCTTTGGACACCAAACCAATGAAGTTCCAGCCAGGAAAAAAAGCCCTTAGCCTCCAACTCTCCTGTGCAATTGGTGAGCCACTCTTGGCACTCCATGCACACATAGAGCTTTCTGTGCTGGCAGTTTTTGTGTGGGAGGAATCTTCAATCTTAGTCCATCTGGGGACCAAGACGGGCCATTTCAGCGCGTGACTTCAGACACCAAACCAATGAAGTTCCAGCCAGGAAAAAAAGGCCTTAGCCTCCAACTCTCCTGTGCAGTTGGTGAGGCACCCTTGGCACTCCATGCACAAATGGAACTTCCTGCACTGGCACCTTTTGTCTGCGAGGAATCTTCGTTCTTAGTCCTATCTGAGGACCTAGACGGGCCATTTCAGCATGGGGCTTCAGACACCAAACCAATGAAGTTCCAGCCAGGAAAAAAGGCCTTAGCCTTCAACTCTGCTGTGCAATGGGTGAGCCACTTGTGGCACTCCATGTACACATGGAGCTTCCTTAGCTAGCACCTTTTGTCTGGGAGGAATCTTCGTTCTTAGTCCTTCTGGGGACCAAGACGGGCCATTTCAGCGTGGGGCTTGGGACACCAAACCAATGAAGTTCCAGCCAGGAAAAAAAGCCCTTAGCCTCCAACTAATCTGTGCAATGGGTGAGCAACTTGTGGCACTGTATGCACACATGGAGCTTCCTACCCTGGCACCTTTTTTCTGGGTGGAATCTTTGTTCTTAATCCATCTGTGGACGCAGACGGGCCATTTCAGCACGGGGCTTTGGACACCAAACCAATGAAGTTCCAACGAGGAGAAAAAAGCCCTTAGCCTCTAACTCTCTGTTCATTTGATGAGCCACCGTTGGCACTCCATGAACACAATGAGCTTCCTGCGCTGGCCACTTTTGTCTGGGATGAATCTTCGTTCTTATCAATTAATGGACCCAGACGGGTCATACAGATAAACGTTCCTCCCAGACAAAAGGTGCCACTACAGAAAGCTCTTGCTGCCAATGGAGGCGCCCACTAAGTGCCCTTGAGAGACAAAAGGTAAGGGCTTTTTTACCTGGGGGAACAGCGTCTCCTTTGATTGCAGGAGATCTGTACTAGATATCCCAGTCTGAGCTCCCAAAGTGAACACCGTCAACATTCCTCTCAGACAAAAGGTGCCACCTCAGAAAGCTGTTACTGCCCATGGAGTGCCTGAGGTATCCCACCACCTGCACCTGAGACCTGTAGGGTATGTGGGTTTTTTTCCTGTAGGTAAGATCTGTTCTTTTCTTGCAGGAGTGCTGCATCAAGATAGTTGCTTAGGTTCCCCAAATTGAATGGGGGTGAAGATTTCTCCCAGACAAAAAGTCAAAAGACAGAGCGCTCATGCTGCTCATGGAATGTCCTGGGTCTCTCACCAATTGCACCTGAGATCATGAGGGTACAGGCTTCCTTATTCGGGGAAAGATTTGTCATTTTCTCACAGCAGACTGGGACCAAAATTGCAGTCCAAGTCCCGAGACTGAGTACAGACAAAGATCACTCTGAAACAAAAGGTTCCAGGTCCAGATGATTTTGCTGCACGGGCAAAGGCAGGGGTCTCTCACTAACTAGATTTGAGACCTTGAATTTAAGAGCTTTTTTGCTGGGCGAGAGGACGGTCATTTATTGGAAACAGCTGCGCTGTAGACAGCTTAGGCCTTGAATTTAATCAGTTACAGCTGTGAGCTTGTAAAAGAACGTAAACAGCACCAAGGCAGGAGAGCAGAAAGGGGAAAAAAACTACAGTAAACGATAGGCATCGTTTTGAGTTTTGCCAGCACACGAAAGGACACCAACCGCCTATCAAAAGACTAAGCGCGCTGTGCGAACAGAAACGTTTAACTGACCAAGTATAGCACGTATATGCACGAAGGGAAGAAAAGACTATAAAGCTAAGCCTGCCGTTCCTAAAGTGCCTGTCGCCTGCCAAGCAAGCGGTGTTTTTGTCTGCCACAGCCATTCGCTCATAGGAGTCCTGCAGCAAAGTAGGTGGCGGGACTCGGGAAATTGAAGTCATATGAAGATTCCCTCCAGATACAAGGTGTCAGGACTGTGAGCTCTTACTTCCCACAGAATGCTTTACAACCTACACCTGATAACCAGAGGGTAAGGGCCTTCTTTTGTGGGGGAATGGGGTTTTGTTCACTAGCCGAGTCCCGCCCCAAACTCAGATGTACGATTTAGACACTTAAATGTGTCTGAAGGTTCCTCCCAGGCAAACCAGGCCAGGGCAGAAAGCTGTCGCCACTCCCGGAGAGTCACACCGCCCGCCTCTGTGACCACCACACATCTCCCGGGAAAGGGCCGTCATACACTCACACAAGCCTGCACTTAAAATGGCAGTCTGACTGCCCCCCAATTCAACACCGCTGAAGATTCCTCCCAGACAGCAGGTACCAGGACAGAAAGTTCTCACAGCCTACGCAGCACCCAGGGTACACACTTCATGCACTTGGGACCCTGGGGGTGAGGGGTTTTTTTCTGGGAGAAAGGGTTCTAGCTCATTTGCAGGTGCCTCAGAATGAAATTGGACATCTGAGACCCCAAACTGAACACAGCTGAGGATTTCTCCTGGAGAAGACATGCCAGGGTAGGCAGCTTTTGCTGCCTATGGAGTGCCCACGTTGGTCCCCCACCCTTTCTCCTTCTTTACTCAGTTACTTTTTCCCCTGCCTTTTTAGGTTGTTTACCTTTTTCTCTCTCCATCTAAGAAAAAAAAGTTTAGTTTCTTACCTGGTCTCTGCTGTTTTCCTGATTCTAGCTGCAGAAAGAGAGTAGGGGTCTTTCTTCACATTAGCAGTCTTTCCTGCAGCACACCCTTTACACATGCTGAGCTTGAAAATCTAGGTGCTGCTCCCCAGAGAGCCTTTATACTCTGTGGTAATTGGCTCCTCCCTTTTCCTGGGACCTGATGGGAAGGGAGGTGGGACTAGGCAGGGGTATATTAGCTCCAGCCTGTGGTCAGGGAGCTCATTCACCAGCTGGGATTCAATGGAATAACAACTCTCCTTTCTTTCATTGAAGGAGATCTTTCAAGCTTTTTCAGGTTAATCAAATCACCAGCTTTGGTATCTAAAGGGCCACAGCCATACAGGGCCACGAAGAGGATTACACTCAAATGCAGGATTTTTGAAGGTATTTGTTTTGGGTAATTTGCTTAGGAATGGTAAGGTGCTTTTGTAATTTGCTTGGGTTTGTCTGGTTTAGGGGTTTTTTTAGGAGCATTTTGTCTTTTGGGATTTCCTAATTTAAAATTACATTTTAAATGTAATTTGGTGTCGTGGTCTAATCTGGTCCCCACCCCTCCTGGCAGTCTCTACCTGCATTCTCCACCAAAACTGTTGTGGGTTTACTCTGGGCTAATTTTCTCTCACACCCCACACAATTGCTATAAATTCAGAGAAGGTTTATGCAGACAAAAGAGGTCTGATCTTGGGAGAGTAACATTACAATTTATGACTAGCAAGATAAAAACTAAAGAACTATATATACAACAAATCTAATTAGGCAAAAGTGCTACGTATTTACAGCAGTACTCCTCTGCTCTTGTATCACTTTAGAAGGAGAAGCAGTCCCACAACGAAGCACTGAGCTTCATCGGTTGCAGGTGCCATTCGGCAAACCTTGGGGAGCGGCCGAGCATTTGAGGCAAGTCGGGGGCATCGGGAGGAGCAGGGATCCACCGCAGCTTTAGAAATCCCTCTAATTCTATCTCTCGCTCGCTCAGGTAACCCGGAAGATGACAACCACAACGTGCGACTACTCCCGTTTGATCCGGCGACCCGAGGACTTGCACGGGTGACAGTGAGTAGGGGATCATCGGGGTTCATGCCACGTGCCACACAACTTACATGTCGTGTCTGGTTTTCTTTATTGTAGTTGGCTCAGAGTAATCTCATGACGGCAGGAACCTCCGATCCAGCGCAGGTGCCCTTCCTTTGCGTCAAAGATGGATTCGCACGCCCAGCTCTCCGAAAGATAAGTGGAGGGATACGATCCGGAGAGGGGTTGGGAGTAAGTCCAAGTTATGTGAATTGCCTGGAGGGATTTTTGAAATTAGTATAGCATAATGGGTATCCCTTCAGAGGTTATTTGGACACATCAGAGGAAGGGCTTACTTTTATCATTGGATTCAGGTGTGCAGGGCAGAGCAGTTCCGGGCTGTGTCATGTCCTTCGTCTCCTCCGTGTTCTGTGTCGTTAGGGTTTTTGCACGTTGCCCTCGAGGGGCTTATGGGAAGCGTCGGGCATCATCATTAGGCTCTTGAAGCTTTTCTCTGTGTAGCTGAGTAGTGAAGTTGTCAGTCACTTGAGTTGCAAGTTCAGGCCTTTTTTTGGTATCATATCTCTGACTTGTATGGTTACACATCTTTTAAGACCTCGTTCCAGGCCATATCATCGGCGATGCTCTCCAGCCACCCACGATAAAGCGGAAGGAATCATCTTGCGCATCGTGCCCTTCTTAGCTTCCGGACGTGGTCACGTCACGCATCTGTCTTCACGGTTTTGATGGGCACTTCCCATGATGTGTCACCTTGTTAGTGTCTTTGTTTTTCAGGATCTTTGAACCTAATCATCTTAGCCCGGTAGTCCTCTAGGTCAAGTTTTTCTACAGCATCTCCATTCTCGCATTCAAATTTTGTCAATGAGAGGTTTGTCTGTGAATTGTGTACCACGGTTTGTGTTGTCACGGGTGTGGGATGTCTCACCTGGGCTCAACCTGGAGCTTCCTGCGCTGGCACCTTTTGTGTGGGTGGAATCATCGTTCTTAGCCCATGTGGGGCCCAGACGGACCATTTCAGCGTGGGACTTTGGACACCAAACCCATGAAGTTCCAGCCAGAAAAAAAAGCGCTTAGCCTCAAACTCTGCTATGAAATGGGTGAGTCACTTGTGGCACTCCATGCACACATGGAGCTTCCTACCCTGGCACCTCTTGTCTGGGTGGAATCTTTATTCTTAATCCATCTGGAAACCCAGACAGGCCATTTAAGCTCGGGGCTTCAGACACCAAACCAATGAAGTTCCAGCCAGGAAAAAAAACCCTTAGCGTCCAACTGATCTGTGCAATGCGTGAGCCAACCTTGGCACTCCATGCACACATTGAGCTTCCTGCGTTGGCACCTTTTGTCTGGGTGGAATCTTCTTTCATAGTCCACCTGGGGACCAGACGAGCCATTTCAGGGCGGGGCTTTGGGCACCAAACAAATTAAGTTCCATCCAGGAAAAACAGGCCTTAGCCTCCAACTCTCCTGTGTAGTTGGTGAGTCATCCTTGGCACTCCATGCACACATGGAACTTCCTGCACTGGCAGCTTTTCTATGGGAGGAATCTTTGTTTTTTCAGTCAATCAGAGGACCCAGACGGGCCAATTCATTGTGGGGTTTTGGACACCAAACCAATGAAGTTCCAGGCAGGAAAAAAAGCCATTAGACTCGAACTCTCCTGTGCAGTTGGTTAGCCACCATTGGCACTCCATGCACACAAGGAGATTCCTGCGATGGCCCCTTTTGTCTTCGATGAATCTTCTTTCTTAGCCCATGTGGGACCTAGACTGGCCATTTCAGTGCGCGGGGCTACAAACACCAAGTCAGAGAAGTTCCAGCCAGGAAAAAAAGCCCTTAACCTCCAACTCTCCTATGCAATGGGTGAGCAACCCTGACACTCCATGCACACATGGAGCTTCCTGCCCTGGCACCTTTTGTCTGGGAGGAATCTTCGTTCTCAACCCATGTGGGGCCCAGACGGGCCATTTCAGCACGGGGCTTTGGACACCAAACGACTTAAGTTCCATCCAGGAAAAAAGGCCTTAGCCTCCAAGTCTTCTGTGCAGTTGGTGAGGCACCCTTGGCACTCCATGCACACATAGAACTTCCTGCGCTGGCACCTTTTGTCTGGGTGGAATCTTCGTTCTTAGTCCATCTGGGGACCAAGACGGGCCATTTCAGCGTGGGGCTTGGGACCCCAAACCAATGAAGTTCCAACCAGGAAATAAAGGCCTTAGCCTACAACTCTGCTGTGGAATTGGTGAACCACTCTTGGCACTCCATGCACACATGGAGCTTTCTGCGCTGGCACCTTTTGTCTGGGAGGAATCTTCGTTCCTAGTCCATCTGGGGACCCAGACGGGCTATTTCAGCATTGGGCTTCGGACACCAAACCAATGAATTTCCAGGTAGGAAAGAAAGCTTTTAGCCTCCAACTCTCCTGTGCATTTGATGAGTCACCCTTCGCACTCTATACACTCACAGAGCTGTCTGCACTTGCGGCTTTTTTCTAGGATGAATCTTCGTTAATAGCCCATCTGGGGACCCAGACGCGACATTTCAGTGCGTGACTTCAAACATTAAACCTATGAAGTTCCATCCAGGAAAAAAAGACCTTAGCCTCCAACTGATCTGTGCAGTTGGTGAGGCACTCTTGGTACTCCATGCACACAAGGAGCTTCCAGCGCTGGCACCTTTTGTCTTGGAGGAATCTTCGTTCTTAGCCCATGTGGGGTCCAGACGGGCCATTTTAGCGTGGGGCTTGGGACACCAAACCAATGAAGTTCCAGCCAGGAAAAGAAGCCCTTAGCCTCCAACTCTGCTGTGAAATGGGTGAGCCACTCTTGGCACTCCATGCACACATGGAGCTTCCTGCGCTGGCACCTCTTGTCTGGGTGGAATCTTCGTTCTTAGTCCATCTGGGGACCCAGACAGGCCATTTCAGCGTGGGGCTTCGGACACCAAACCAATTAAGTTCCAGTCCAGGAACAAAAGGCCTTAGCCTCCAAGTCTCCAGTGCAGTTGACGAGGCACCCTTGGCACTCCATGCACACATGGAACTTCCTGCACTGCTACCTTTTGTCTGGGTGGAATCTTCCTTCTTAGTCCATCTGGGAACCCAGATAGGCCATTTCAGCGTTGGGCTTCAGACACCAAACCAATGAAGTTCCAGCCAGGAAAAAAAGCCCTTAGCGTCCAACTGCCCTGTGCAATGGGTGAGCCACCCTTGGCACTCCATGCACATATGGAGCTTCCTGCGCTGGCACCTTTTTTCTGGGAGAAATCTTCGTTCTGAGTCCATCTCGGGACCTAGACGGGCCATTTCAGCGTGGGGCTTCGGACACAAAACCAATGGAGTTCCAGGAAGGAAAAAAGCCCCTTCAACTCTGTTGTGCAATGGGTGAGTCAACCTTGACACTCCATGTACACATGGAGCTTCCTTAGCTAGCACCTTTTGTCTGGGAGGAATCTTCGTTCTTAGTCCATCTGGGGACCCAGATGGGCCATTAGAGTGCAGGGCTTCGGACACCAAACCTGTGAAGATCTAGGCAGGAAAAAAACCCCTTAACCTCCAACTCTCCTGTGTAATGGGTGAGCCAATATTGGCACTCCATATACACATGCAGCTTTCTGTCCTGAAACCTTTTGTCTGGGTGGAATCTTCATTGTTAATTCATCTGGGGACCCAGAGGGGCCATTTCAGGGCGGGGCTTTGGACACCAAACGAATTAAGTTCCAGCCAGGAAAAAAAGGCCTTAGCCTCTAACTCTCCTGTGCAGTTGGTGAGCCACCCTTGGCACTCCATGCACACAAGGAGCTTCCTGCGCTGGCCCCTTTTGTCTGGGATGAATCTTCTTTCTTAGTCTATCTGGGGACCCAGACTGGCCATTTCAGCGCGGAGCTATGGACACCAAACCAATGAAGTTCCAGCCATGAAAAAAAGCCCTTAACCTCCAAGTCTCCCATGCAATGGGTGAGCAACCCTTGGCACTCCATGCACACATGGAGCTTCCTGCGCTGGCATCTTTTGTCTGGGAGGAATCTTCGTTCTTAGCCTGTGTGGGGCCCAGGCGGGCCATTTCAGCGCGGGTCGACAGACACCAAACCAATGAAGTTCCAACCAGGAAAAAACAGCCTTAGCCTCCATTTCTACTGTGCAATGGCTGAGCCACTCTTGGAACTTCATGCACACATAGAGCTGGTAACTTTTGTGTGGGAGGAATCTTCGTTCTTAGTCCATCTGGGGACCAAGATGGGCCATTTCAGCGTTGGGCTTCGGACAGCAAAGCAATGAATTTCCAGGTAGGAAAGAAAGCCCTTAGCGTCCAACTGCCCTGTGCATTTGATGAGCCACCCTTGGCACTCTGTACACTCACAGAGTTTTCTGCACTTGCGGCTTTCTTCTAAGATGATTCTTCGTTCCTGGTCCATCTGGGGACCCAGACGCGTCATTTCAACGCGTGATTTCAAACATCAAACCAATGAAGTTCCAGCCAGGAAAAAAAGCCCTTAGCCTCCAACTCTCCTGTGCAGTTGGTGAGGCACCCTTGGCACTCCATGCACACATGGAACTTCCTGCGCTGGCACCTTTTGTCTGGGTGGAATCTTCGTTCATAGTCCTACTGGGGACCAAGATGGGCCATTTCAGCGTGGGGCTTGGGACACCAAACCAATGAAGTTCCAACCAGGAAAAAAAGCCCTTAGCCTCCAATCTGCTGTGAAATGGGTGAGATACCCTTGGTACTCCATGCAAACAAGGAGCTTTCTACCCTGGCACCTCTTGTCTGGGTGGAATCTTTGTTCTTAATCCATCTGTGGATGCAGACGGGCCATTTAAGCTCGGGGCTTCGGACACCAAACCAATGAAGTTCCAACCAGGAAAAGAAGGCCTTTACCTCCAACTCTACTGTGTAATTGCTGAGCCACTCTTGGCACTCCATGCACACATGAAGCTTTCTGCGGTGGCAACTTTTGTGTGGGAGGAATCTTCGTTCTTAGTCCATCTGGGGACCCAGACGGGCTATTTCAGCATTGGGCTTCGGACACCAAACCAATGAATTTCCAGGTAGAAAAGAAAGCTTTTAGCCTCCAACTCTCCTGTGCATTTGATGAGTCACCCTTGGCACTCTATACACTTACGAAGCTTTATGCACTTGTGGCTTTTTTCTAGGATGAATCTTCATTCTTAGTCCATCTGGGGACCCAGACGTGACATTTCAGCGTGTGACTTCAAACATTAAACCTATGAAGTTCCAGTCAGGAAAAAAAGGCCTTAGCCTCCAACTCTCCTGTGTAGTTGGTGAGTCATCCTTGGCACTCCATACACACATGGAACTTCCTGCACTGGCAGCTTTTCTATGGGAGGAATCTTTGTTTTTTCAGTCAATCAGAGGACCCAGACAGGCCAATTCATCGTGGGGTTTTGGACACCAAATCAATGAAGTTCCAGCCAGTAAAAAAAGCCCTTAGCCTCTAACTCTCCTGTGCAGTTAGTTAGCCACCCTTGGCACTCCATGCACACATGGAGCTTTCTACCCTGGCACCTCTTGTCTGAGTGGAATCTTTGTTCTTAGTCCATCTGGGGACCAAGATAGGCCATTTCAGCGCAGGGCTTCAGACACCAAACCAAAGAAGTTCCAGCCAGGAAAAAAAGCCTTTAGCCTCCAACTGCCCTGTGCAATGAGTGAGCCACCCTTGGCACTCCATGTACACATGGAGATTCCTGCGCTGCCACCTGGGAGTTTAGATCAACAGGAAGCTGAACATGAGCCAGCAGCGTGCCCAGGTGGCCAAGAAGGCCAATGACATCCTTGCCTGAACCAGGAACAGTGTGGCCAACAGGTCCAAGGAAGTGATTACTTCCCCTGGACTCAGCACTAATGAGGCCACCCCTTGAGTTGTGTGTCCAGTTCAGGTCCCTCAGGAAGGGTGTCAAGGTACTGGAGCAGGTCCAGAGAAGAGCAAGTAGGCTGGTGAAGGGACTGGAGCACAGGTCCTATGAGGAGAGGCTGAGGGAGCTGGGCTTGTTTAGTGTGGAGGAGGCTCAAAGGAGACCTCATCACA
>NW_026086619.1:0-14508 GCF_022539395.1 Myiozetetes cayanensis | reverse complement strand
CAATCAGACTGAAATCCATCTCTGCCTGCTCTTCTCTGTCCAGTGACTTTTCCAAAACAAGTTCAACATATTTCTTGTCCCTAATCCGACTCCCATAGGAGATGCTAAAGTATTCGTTCTCGGGAGTAATGCTGTATGCCTGCACACTGTTGCTGCCAACATCAAGGTCCAGAGCAGCGTCCAGAGGGAAACGAGAGCCCGGGTCGCTCGTTTCAGGGATCTTAAAAGTGACTCGTTCCTCGGGGAAAACGGGCGAATGATCATTGATGTCCTCGAGGGTGACCTCGACCCGAAAGAACTGCAGCGGGTCGGCCAGCAGCAGCTCGAAGGGGAGCGTGCAGGTGGCGGCCTGGCCGCACAGCTGCTCCCGGTCCAGCCTGTCGGCCACGACGAGGCGGCCGCTGGCGCGGTCGAAGCGAAAATGCTGCCGGCCGTCCTCCGACACCAGGCGGGCGCGGCGAGCCGAGAGCTGCGCGGGCGGCAGCGCCGCGTCCTGCGCCAGGTTGCCTACCAGGGAGCCGCTGTGCACCTCCTCGGCTACGGAGTAGCGGATGGGCTGCGAGCGAGCGAGCGGCAGAGAGAGCAACGCACACACACAAAGCACTTGCCTTGCGATCGCCATGGCCCTCCGGCGCCGGCGGCGGCTGCTGCGGCGTCCTCTCCCCTTCTCGCGGATCTCTCGGGTAGTCCCCTCGGAAAGCGGCGAAGGTCGGGTGCCTTCCTTCTCCCTCTGTATTCCGGAGGGGTCGGCAGCACGGAGTGCGGCCGCTCTGGCCCGGCAGCGGATGGCAGAGAACGGGGCTCGGTGCCGCAGGCGCTGCTCCCTCCGCCCGGCTCGGCTGTTGGGAGCTGGGCTGGGCTTGGCTGTGCTGAGCTGGGCTGCGCTGGGTCGGTGTCGGCGGCGCCTTAGCCGAGACCACCACCCAGCGGTGCGCGGTGGGACTGCGCCCGCCGCCGCCCGCTGCCCGCGCTGCCGCTCGCCCCGGCCCACGGACACGCGCGGGACCTCCGCTCGCCCGCGGGTTCGGCCCGGGGCAGGACGCGAGCACATGAAAGTGGGGATGGAAGTGCCGGCAAGGGTCTGGATGAGCCCTGAGGGGCCGCCGCTTGAGTTCAATAAGATGGGGATGGCTGGAACGTCCCCCGTGTGTGTCTCTGCACACCTCTGCTCACAGCTCGCTTAGAACTGAGAGCTGACAGCTTTCGGCTCCCGGCACGCGAGTCCCTGCCTTTCGAGAAATGGGGCGGTAAAAGCGGCACAAGGAGTTTCCCAACGCAGAGTGAGGCAAAGCTGTGCCCGGAGGGACACTGCTGCCTTCCCTGAGTAAAGGAACCGGCCAGGAGCAGTGGCAGCACAGCAGCAACAGCAGGGACATGGCACTGAACGCTCTATCGGATGCATCTCCAAACTCAAGACATGTACCAGCTAAACACTACCTCACTCAGAGGACACACTGACAAAAAAAAATTCCCAGACTCTTAAAAAACCGTGACAGACCTTTCCAGAACGAATGATTTTACCAAGATTTCTGTCTCCACTCAAGGAATTAGGTGCTCTCTTTATTTCACTCTTAGGCATTATTGCAGTTTTTACACTCGAGGGTATCCTTGTTTACAATGTTACAGTCTATAACTTCAGCACAACACAGCGTGAGGCTTTGGGAATTTTCTGTGCATCACAGACGCCATTCAAGCAGTCAGTTATGATCGATGGGTGTCAGTTCTTCTTTAAGGGAATAGGCAAGTAAATGCTCAAACACAGTTAAGTGAGTTAAAGTAGAAATGACAACAAGGAGAATGCAAATGCTCTCACAGAAACCCAGAAAGTCATGCAGGGACAGCTTTCCACTCCCATCAAGAAGCCTCCCGATTAAGGATCAACACTGAGGACATCAAAGTCCATGTCCTTTTCACAAGTTCATTCTGGTTGTGCCTTCGGAAAATGCTCATTGAAGGACATGTGGAGTTTTCATGCAATGCAACTCAAACACAACAAATATGTTTTAACAACTCTGTACAGTCTACTCCAACACTGTTTGTGCTGCTGTACTGCAAGGAGGCAGAACACATAACCCCTCCTGTGAGCCAAAGGAAGATCTTATTGTGCATTTTGCTGCTGTACTCTACAATAGAGAAGATGAGGCAGATGGAAAGAAAGGGTCGAAATACCCTCCTTGCCTGCTGAGCTGGAGTGGCCTGCATAGAAATGGCTAAATGAGAGCAAATCCCTAATTCAGCAACCAGCACTAGTGCTGCATAGACAGACATACTGACAAGAAAGCAAAGCACACAGAGCCCTCACGTCTCAGCCTGAGACTCTCAGAACCCAGGAAAGAAAGTTCGTATGCTTACACAACGTTTGTGACAGTACTCACAACATCCTAATGTTTCTGAGCTGGGAAAAGGCCTTTGTACATTTCAGCAAGGAGGAGATTTCTCTGCCCAACTGAGCCATTCCGTTACAGGAGAGAATAAATGGTCTACTGTCTTGTGTGACAGCAAGAAGGCCATATGTTCTCTGGGACCGCTAATCCCATTCTTAAGGCCTCTCAGAAATGGCTGAATCAAGTCTGAAACCCAATACTGTCTGAGGGAAAGAGCTTTGGTACCCTTTATTCTGTTTTCTTTGTTTTGCAGTGGAAGACAAGAGCGCAGATCAAAGCGGGGATTGATCTGCCAGGGAGGATCTGAGTGAGCCCTGGGGGAATTCCGATTGACTCCAAGACCATGGGCAGCGTCGGCACCTTCCTTGCCTCTCTGCGCTTTCCATCGCCCACAGTCCTCGGGAAACCGTGAGCTCTCGGCTCCAAGGATCCACCCCCTTCCAGAAAAGCGGCGCTAAAAGCAGCACAAGGCATTTCCAAACAAAGTGTGAGGCAGAGGCTGAGACCAGAGGGACTGAGCCGCCATTCCCGAACAGAAAAACCTACCCTGAGCCTCCGCAGTCACAGCGAAGCCGTAACAGCACAGGCACGACATTGAACACTCTATCGGCAGTGCCTCCAAGCTCTAGACACATATGCAGTCACACAACATTGTCTCAATAAACGGACAAAACGAGAAAAAACCTAACAGACTTTTGAAAAACCTTTTCAGACCTTTCCCGAATGAACGATTCTACAAAAGAGTTCTTCCAAACAAGGAATTAGGCGTGCTCTTTTTATTTCACACTTACACATTTTTTCAGTTTTTACACTCACGAGTATCCCAGTTTAGAATGTTACAGTTTAAAACTTCAGCACAACACAGACTGTGTGAGGCTTTCTGAATATTCTGTACATCACATACATGATTAAAGGGTATCAGTTACTATAGGTGGGGTGACAGTCCTTCTTAAAAGGAATAGGCCAAAAAATTCTCAAGTCCCCTTCCGGGAGTAGAAGGAAATAGGGTAAAAAGGAGAATGCAAATGCTGTAACACAAACCCAGAAAGTTATGCTGGGACAGCTTCCCAGTTCAATTCCCCTGAATTCAGCAACAACAAGGAGAAGACCAAATTCAAAGTCCTTTTCAGAAGCTCACCTTATTTGTACCTTCAGGAAATGCTCTTTGAAGGAGATTTGGAGCTTTCATGGAATGCACCCAAAGACAAAGAACATGTTTTCACACCTCTGTACAGTTACAGCCTACCCCAACACCGTTTGTGCCAATCTATTGCAAGGAGACAGAACACCTGATATCCTCTTATCGGCTAAATTATAGATTTAATTGTGCATTTTGCTGCTCTTCTCTGACACCAAGAAGACGAGACCTCTTGTACTCAAAGTGTTAAAATACCCTCCTTGCCTTCTGAGCTGGAATTGCCTGCTTTGCAATGGCTGAATGGTAGGAATTCCCTGATTCACCGGCCAACAGCAGTGAAGATTAGGAAACACAGAGTGGCTGTAACGAGTGACTTAGTTATTGCAGGTGGTTTTTATGATTGTAAAGAACATAATTATGTTAGTTAAACCAACCTGTATTATAAGTGATTTTTAGGTGTGATATTGTTATCGAGCTGCAGCTTCAATTGTCATCATGTTGCAAGTGGTTGCCATGGACATCGTGCTCAAGAGCTAGTGTCAGCTGCCATTGGACATTTCGTGGAGCCACAGCAGCTCGACCAATCCCTGATTTACCCTGTTGCTATCCTACCCCTACATACATATGTATATGCTCGCTATGATTTATGTATTCCCCTATACCCAATCCAGGTTGGAGGATTAGCATGCTCCGCCCATCTTCCTCCCATATTCCTGAACCTTCCTCCCCAATCCCTATAAAAACCCTCCATTTTCTAATAATGTTGATTCAGCTCTGTTACCCCAATGCTGAGCTAGCTGGTCTTGCATTTCTACTAAATTCCGACAATAGTGACAAGAAATCAAAGCCCTCTGAGCCCATATATGTCAGAGAGAGATTTCCGGAACCCAGGAAAGAAAGAGCTTGGTGCTCACATGGCATTGTGGCACAACACTCACAATTTCCTTCCTTTCCTGAGTTGGGAAAAGTTCATTGTGAATTTCAGGAAGGAAATTTCTGTCTCATCTTCTGTACCATACTCTTACAAATCAGGTCCATATGAAAGGTCCACTGCTATGTCTGACAGCAAGAGAGACAAGAGTTTGAGCTGGGAGAGCTAACTGCATTCCTAAAGCCTCTCAGGAATGGCCTTAACAGACCTGAAATATATGAATATCTGAGTGAGAGGGTTCCCTTTCTTCTGTTTGCTACTTGATTTTAGTGGATCAGGAACATTCCTGACTTACAGTTTCTAGAAATCAGTTATGCCAATTGCAAAAACAGATTTATTTTGGAGGAACCATTCCCACAGGCTGCAGCCTGCATCCCTTCCGACCACGAGGCATGAAGCCTCTGCCTGTGACCACTCTGTGCTAGTTAAAGGAAAGACGATTGAACTGTTCTGCAGACACATTGTCTGGTGTCACATCCTCTGTGGGGACAGGGACACAAGGGAAAACCTGTTCCTCACCGGTGCCCCCGCCCATGGCACAGGGCTGTGGTGGCAGGCTGGGGACGAAGGGCTTGAGGAACCTGAACTCGCTGTTGCCCGAGCCCGTGGTGAGGCTGATCTCGTAGCAGTAGGGGCGGGGCAGGGTCCCTGCAGCAGCTGCATCGGCCAGGCCGCTCTGCAGGTTGTCGGCCCCGTAAAGCACGTGGCCAGCCTTCAGCTGCTTTCTCTGGCACAGCCTGCGAGCCACGAAGGCTGCTGTGGAGCCGAGGAAGAGCAGGGAGACGAAGACCAAGGAAAGGATTAAATAGGTGGTGAGGGAGCCGGCGTCGTGGTCGGCGGCCGGGCTGCTGTGCGGTTGGCGCAGGTCGGAGAAGTCCTTGAGCAGGAGTGCGCTGAGAGCTGCGGTGGCTGAGAGCGGCGGCCGCCCGTTGTCTCGCACCAGCACCACGAGCTTGTGCTTGATGGGGTCTCTGTCGGTGAGCGGCCTCCTCAGCCTCACCTCGCCGCTTTGGGCCGCCACGGCAAAGAGCCCGGGGTCGGTGGCCCTCAGCAGCTGGTACGAGAGCCACGAGTTCTGTCCCGAGTCGGCATCGACGGCCACCACTTTGGAGATGAGGTAGCCCGCCTCGGCCCCCACGGGCACCAGCTCACTGGAGCCTGGGCTGCTGTCCTGCGCTGGGTACAGCACCAGCGGGGCATTGTCGTTCTCGTCCAGCACCACGAGGCGCACGGTGACGTTGGCTCGGAGGGGAGGAGAGCCCGCGTCAGAGGCGCTCACCACCACCTCGCTCTGCCTCAGCTGCTCGTAGTCCAGGGCTCTGAGCACAAACACCTGCCCGCTCTCCGAGTTCACAGACAGGCACGAGCACGAAGGCCGCTCCGCCGCTTGCCCTGCTGACAGGGAATAGGTCACCTTGGCATTGAGCCCCACGTCGGCATCTGCGGCGCTGACGGCTCCAACCAGCACGGAGGGCACATTGTTCTCGCGCACGTACATGGTGTAGGATGTCTGGTTGAAGACGGGGGCGTTGTCGTTCACATCCGAGATGTCCACGGTGAAGGTGTGGGTGCTTGTGAGAGGAGGGGACCCCGCGTCTGCTGCTGTCACGGTGACGATGTGCTGAGCCCTGTCCTCCCGGTCCAGCGCCCTCACAGTCACCAGCTCGTAGTAATTCTTATAGGCTGGCCGCAGGGAGAAGAAGAGCTGATCGTCGAGGGCACACGACACCTTGCCGTTGGCGCCGGCATCCCGGTCCCTGACAGTAAAGAGGGCAACCACCGTGCCGGGCGCTGAGTTCTCGGCGAGGGGACTGCTGAAGGAACTGACCACCAGCTCGGGTGCATTGTCATTCACATCCAACACCTCCACCAACACCTTACAGATTGCCGAGAGCCCCCCTACCATCTGTGGCTCTCACACTGAGCTCGTGAGTCTGTGCTTCCTCAAAGTCCAGAGGCTTTGAGAGTTTAATTTCACCTGTTATGGGATCAATCTCAAATACTGAGTCACTCTTACTGACTCCTTCGCTTAACTGATAGGAGATGTCCCCATTAGTTCCTGTATCCTGGTCAGTTGCCAACACAGTCAGAACCACAGAACCCTCTGGTGTGTTTTCCAGTACCTGCACATCATACACCTCCTGTGTGAAGACAGGAGTATTGTCATTGGCATCCAGAACTGTAATGTGAATTTGGGTGGTCCCACTCCTGGGTGGAGAGCCCCCATCCACTGCAATCAGACTGAAATCCATCTCTGCCTGCTCCTCTCTGTCTAGCGGCTTTTCCAAAACAAGTTCAACATATTTCTTGTCCCTAATCCGACTCCCATAGGAGACACTAAAGTATTCGTTCTCGGGAGCAATGCTGTATGCCTGTACACTGTTGCTGCCAATATCAAAGTCCTGAGCAACCTCCAGAGGCAAACGAGAGCCCGGGTCGCTCGTTTCAGGGATTTTAAAAGTGACTCGGTCCTCGGGGAAAACGGGCGAATGGTCATTGATGTCCTCGAGGGTGACCTCGACCCGAAAGAACTGCAGCGGGTCGGCCAGCAGCAGCTCGAAGGGGAGCGTGCAGGTGGCGGCCTGGCCGCACAGCTGCTCCCGGTCCAGCCTGTCGGCCACGACGAGGCGGCCGCTGGCGCGGTCGAAGCGAAAATGCTGCCGGCCG
The DNA here is from genome assembly GCF_022539395.1 of Myiozetetes cayanensis. Classification (NCBI taxonomy): domain Eukaryota; kingdom Metazoa; phylum Chordata; class Aves; order Passeriformes; family Tyrannidae; genus Myiozetetes; species Myiozetetes cayanensis. The sequence continues at coordinate 7,388 of NW_026086619.1, read as the reverse complement.
TCCTCCGACACCAGGCGGGCGCGGCGAGCCGAGAGCTGCGCCGGCGGCAGCGCCGCGTCCTGCGCCAGGTTGCCTACCAGGGAGCCGCTGTGCACCTCCTCGGCTACGGAGTAGCGGATGGGCTGCGAGCGAGCGAGCGGCAGAGAGAGCAACGCACACACACAAAGCACTTGCCTTGCGATCGCCATGGCCCTGCGGCAGCGGCTGCGGCGGCGTCCTGTCTCCTTGTCGCGGATCTCTCGGGTAGTCCCAATCGGAAAGCGGCGGTCGGGTGCCTTCCTTCTCCCTCTGTATTCCGGAGGGGTCGGCAGCCCGGAGTGCGGCCGCTGTGGCCCGGCAGCGGATGGCAGAGAACGGGGCTCGGTGCCGCAGGCGCTGCTCCCTCCGCCCGGCTCGGCTGTCGGGAGCTGGGCTGGGCTTGGCTGTGCTGAGCTGGGCTGCGCTGGGTCGGTGTCGGCGGCGCCTTAGCCGAGACCACCACCCAGCGGTGCGCGGTGGGACTGCGCCCGCCGCCGCCCGCTGCCCGCGCTGCCGCTCGCCCCGGCCCACGGACACGCGCGGGGCCTCCGCTCGCTCACGGGTTTGGCCGGTGCCAGATGCGCGCACATCAAAACCGGAATGAATGTGCCCACAAGAATCGGGATGAGCCCTGTGGGGCCGCCGCTTGAGTTCGATCACAGGGATAGCTCCGGCACCTGCCTCTCCTTTGTCCGCGCTCTGCGCTGCCCACAGCCCGCGGAGAGCCGTGAGCGCTCAACTCCCGGCACGCGAGTGGGTGCCTTTCGAGAAACGGGGAGGTAAAAGCGGCACAAGGAGTTTCCCAACACAGCGTGGCACAGAAAGACTGAGCCACCTTTCCCTAAAGAGAGAAACCGGTTCAAAGCCTCCGACCGGTAATAGCTCGGGTATTGCACTGAACACTCCATCGGCTTCATCTCTAAACTCAATACATATAGCAAGCCAACATTACCTCAGTAAAGGCACACTGATAAAAACTTCCATAAATAAAAACTCCCATGAAAAAAACTCTTGAAAAACCTTGACAGACCTTTCCCAGAAAGAACTTCTCTACAAAGAATTCTGTCTCTACATACGGAATTAGGGTACTCTCTTTATTTCAGTCCTACACATTATTTCAGTTTTTACAATCAGGAGTAACCCCCCTTACAATGCTACAGTTTACAGCTTCGGTACAACAAAGTGTGGGGCTTTCTGAATATTCCGGTTATCACAGATCTCATTCAAGGAATCAATTACTATAGATGAAAGGGGAATACAAATGCTCTAACAAAACCCAGAAAATCATGCAGGGACAGCTTCCCAGTTCTGCGAATTCAGAAATAACAATGAGGAGATAGAACTCAGTCCTTTCCACAAGCTCATCTTGATTCTGCCTTTAGAAAATACTCTTTGGAGGACATGTGGAGTTTGAATGCAATGCACTCAAAGACAATGAACATGCTTTCACAACTCTGTACAGTTCGAGGTTAACCTAACACTGTTTTTGCTACTGTACTTCAAGAAGACAGAACACCCAACCCACTCTTATCGTTCAAAAAAAGAACTTACTAGGCATTTTGCTGCTCTGTTCTGTCCTGCCCTGCAGAAGATGTGACCGCTGTGCTAAAAGGGTCAAAATACCCTCCTTGCCTGCTGAGCTGGAATTGGTTGCATTGCAATGGCTGAATGGGAGCAACTCCCTGTTCCAGGGGCAGCACTAGTGAGGATTAGGAGATACACGGTGTCTGTATTGACTGACACAGTGACAACAAAGCACACAGAGGCCACACTTCTCAGCCAGAGACATCCAGAACCCCGGAACGAAAGAGTCCTTATAACACAGAATAAAAGATCCACAGTCTTGTCTGACAGCAAGAGAGACAAGAGCTACTCTCTTTCTGCTAACCCCATTCTTAGTCTCTCAGAAATAGGCAGAAGGAACTGAAACATACGAATGTCAAAGTGTTTTATTCCTTTTTTTCTGTTTACTTATTGGCTTCTAGGGGAGCACAAGCACTTTAGGACTTAAAATTTGTGGAAACCAGTTATGCTAATTGGAAATACAGGTTTATTTTGGAGGAACCATTCCCACAGGCTGCAGCCTGCATCCCTTCTGACCACGAATCATGAAGCCTCTGGTTCTGCTGACCCCTTGCTAGTTAAAGGAAAGACGATTGAACTGTTCTGCAGACACAATCCCAGCATTCTCTGGGGTCACGTCCTCTGTGGGGACAGGAACACAAGGGAAAACCTGTTCCTCACCGGTGTCCCCGCCCATGGCACAGGGCTGTGGTGGCAGGCTGGGGACGAAGGGCTTGAGGAACCTGAACTCTCTGTTGCCCGAGCCCGTGGTGAGGCTGATCTCGTAGCAGTAGGGGCGGGGCAGGGTCCCTGCAGCAGCTGCATCGGCCAGGCCGCTCTGCAGGTTGTCGGCCCCGTAAAGCACGTGGCCAGCCTTCAGCTGCTTTCTCTGGCACAGCCTGCGAGCCACGAAGGCTGCTGTGGAGCCGAGGAAGAGCAGGGAGACGAAGACCAAGGAAAGGATTAAATAGGTGGTGAGGGAGCCGGCATCGTGGTCGGCGGCCGGGCTGCTGTGCGGTTGGCGCAGGTCGGAGAAGTCCTTGAGCAGGAGTGCGCTGAGAGCTGCGGTGGCTGAGAGCGGCGGCCGCCCGTTGTCTCGCACCAGCACCACGAGCTTGTGCTTGATGGGGTCTCTGTCGGTGAGCGGCCTCCTCAGCCTCACCTCGCCGCTTTGGGCCCCCACGGCAAAGAGCCCGGGGTCGGTGGCCCTCAGCAGCTGGTACGAGAGCCACGAGTTCTGTCCCGAGTCGGCATCGACGGCCACCACTTTGGAGATGAGGTAGCCCGCCTCGGCCCCCACGGGCACCAGCTCACTGGAGCCTGGGCTGCTGTCCTGCGCTGGGTACAGCACCAGCGGGGCATTGTCGTTCTCGTCCAGCACCACGAGGCGCACGGTGACGTTGGCTCGGAGGGGAGGAGAGCCCGCGTCAGAGGCGCTCACCACCACCTCGCTCTGCCTCAGCTGCTCGTAGTCCAGGGCTCTCAGCACAAACACCTGCCCGCTCTCCGAGTTCACAGACAGGCACGAGCACGAAGGCCGCTCCGCCGCTTGCCCTGCTGACAGGGAATAGGTCACCTTGGCATTGAGCCCCACGTCGGCATCTGCGGCGCTGACGGCTCCAACCAGCACGGAGGGCACATTGTTCTCGCGCACGTACATGGTGTAGGATGTCTGGTTGAAGACGGGGGCGTTGTCGTTGACATCCGAGATGTCCACGGTGAAGGTGTGGGTGCTTGTGAGAGGAGGGGACCCCGCGTCTGCTGCTGTCACGGTGACGATGTGCTGAGCCCTGTCCTCCCGGTCCAGCGCCCTCACAGTCACCAGCTCGTAGTAGTTCTTATAGGCTGGCCGCAGGGAGAAGAAGAGCTGATCGTCGAGGGCACACGACACCTTGCCGTTGGCGCCGGCATCCCGGTCCCTGACAGTAAAGAGGGCAACCACCGTGCCGGGCGCTGAGTTCTCGGCGAGGGGACTGCTGAAGGAACTGACCACCAGCTCGGGTGCATTGTCATTCACATCCAACACCTCCACCAACACCTTGCAGATTGCTGAAAGGCCCCCTCCATCTGTGGCCCTCACACTGAGTTCGTGGGTCCCTGCTACCTCGAAGTCTAGAGGTTTTGAGAGTTTAATTTCACCACTCTTGGGATCAATCTCAAATCCTGAATCACTCTGGCTCACTGCGTGACTGAACTGATAGGAGATGTCTCCATTTACTCCTACATCCTGATCAGTTGCCAAGACGGTCAATACAACAGAACCCTCCGATGCATTTTCCAAAACCTGCACAGTGTACCGATCCTGTGTGAAGACGGGAGCGTTATCATTGACATCCAGAACTGTAATGTGAATTTGGGTGGTTCCACTCCTGGGTGGAGAGCCCCCATCCACAGCAATCAGACTGAAATCCATCTCTGCCTGCTCCTCTCTGTCTAGGGGCTTTTCCAAAACAAGTTCAACATATTTGTCCCCATTACTCCGACTGCCAAAGGACACACTAAAATACTCGTTCTCGGGAGAGATGCTGTAGGCTTGGATGGCGTTGCTGCCAACATCAAGGTCCCGAGCAACCTCCAGAGGGAAAAGAGAGCCCGGGTCGCCCCTTTCGGGGATCTTAAAAGTGACTCGTTCCTCGGGGAAAACGGGCGAATTGTCATTGATGTCCTCCAGGGTGACCTCGACCCGAAAGAACTGCAGCGGGTCGGCCAGCAGCAGCTCGAAGGGGAGCGTGCAGGTGGCAGCCTGGCCGCACAGCTGCTCCCGGTCCAGCCTGTCGGCCACGACGAGGCGGCCGCTGGCGCGGTCGAAGCGAAAATGCTGCCGGCTGTCCTCCGACACCAGGCGGGCGCGGCGAGCCGAGAGCTGCGCCGGCGGCAGCGCCGCGTCCTGCGCCAGGTTGCCTACCAGGGAGCCGCTGTGCGCCTCCTCGGCTACGGAGTAGCGAATGGGCTGCGAGCGAGCGAGCGGCAGGGAGAGCAACGCACACACACAAAGCACTTGCCTTGCGATCACCATGGCCCTCCGGCGCCGGCGGCGGTGGTGGATTCCTGTCTCCTTCTCGGTGATCTCTCGCGTAGTCCCTGCCGAAAGCGGCGGCGGTTGGGTGCCTTCCTTCTCCCTCTGTATTCCGGAGGGGTCGGCAGCCCGGAGTGCGGCCGCTGTGGCCCGGCAGCGGATGGCAGAGAACGGGGCTCGGTGCCGCAGGCGCTGCTCCCTCCGCCCGGCTCGGCTGTTGGAGCTGGGCTGGGCTTGGCTGTGCTGAGCTGGGCTGCGCTGGGTCGGTGTCGGCGGCGCCTTAGCCGAGACCACCACCCAGCGGTGCGCGGTGGGACTGCGCCCGCCGCCGCCCGCTGCCCGCGCTGCCGCTCGCCCCGGCCCACGGACACGCGCGGGGCCTCCGCTCGCCCGCGGGTGTGACCGGTGCCAGATGCGCGCACATCAAAGCCGGTTAGGATCGGGATGAGCCCTGTGGGGCCGCCGCTTGAGTTCGATGACAGAGACAGCTCTGGCACCTGCCTCTCGTTTGTTCACGCTCTCCGCTTCCCACAGCCTGTGGGGGACCGGGAGCGCTCGGCTCTCGGCACGCGAGTCAGTGCCTTTCGAAAAACGGGGAGGTAAAAGCGTCACAACGCGTTTCCCAACACAGTGTGACACAGATTCTGAGCCTGGAAAGACTGAACCGCCTCCCCTGAAGTGAGAAACCGGTTCAAAGCCTCCGACCGGTAACAGCTCGGGCATTGCACTGAACACTCTATCGGCTGCATCTCCAAACTCAACACATACAGACAGCCAGCATTACCTCAGTAAAGGAACACTGACAAAAAAACTCCCACACTGTTGAAAAACCTTGACAGACCTTTCCCAGAAAGAACTTCTCCACAAAGGCTTCTCTAACCACGCAAGGAATAGGAGTGTTCTCTTTATTTCACTCTTACACATTATTTCAGTTTTTCAGGTGTATCCCAGTTTACAATGCTGCAGTTTTTACAACTTCAGCACAACACAGTGTGGGGCTTTCTCAATATTCTGTGCATCGAAGACATTTAAGTAATGTTACTATAAATGCAGTGACAGTTCTTCTTAAGAGAAACATGCAAGAAAATGCTGAAACACAGTCTGGGGGAGTTAAAGTAGAAATGGCAAGGAGGAGAATGCCCATGCTCTCACATAAAACCAGAAAATCGTGCAAGGACCCCTTGACCACCAATTCCACTGAGTTCAGAAACAAAAATGAGGAGATCCATCTCAAAATCCTTTTCTAAAGCTCATCGTCATGCACAAAATGCTCTTTGAAGGACATGTGGAGTTTGCATGGAATGCACCCAAAGACAATGAACGTGCTTCCACAGCTCACTGCAGTTACGGTCTAACCACACATCATTTCTGCTGCCGTCCTGCAAGGAGACAGAACACTCAACCCACTCTTATTGGCCAAAGGAAAATCTTTCTGTGCATTTTGGTGCTCTGTTCTGCCCTGTCCTGGAGAAGATGTGCACCCTGTGCACCGTTGTGCTCAAAGAGTCAAGATACCCTCCTTGCCTGCTGAGCTGGAATTGGCTGCATTGCAATGGCTGAATGGGAGCAACTCCCTGTTCCAGGGGCAGCACTAGTGAGGGTCAGGAGACAAAAGGTGGCTTTATTGACTGACACAGTGGCGAGAAAGCACACGGAGGTCACACTTCTCAGCCAGAGACATCCAGAACCCAGGAACGAAAGAGTCCTGTGCTTACACAACACTGGAACACAACACTCACAACTTCATCATTTTCCTGAGCTGGGAAAAGGTCTTTGTGCATTTCAGTGAGGATGAGATTTGCCTGAACAAATGTGCCATTCTCTTACAGCACGGAATAAAAGATCCACAGTCTTGTCTGACAGCAAGAGAGACAAGAGCTTAGCTGGGACGGTTAAGCCATTCCTAAAGCCTCTCAGAACCGGCCAGAGAAGAACTGAAACATATTATTGTAAGAGTGACAGTGCTTTAGTTCCCTTTATTCTATTTCCTTGTTTGCTGCCCTCGCTGCAGCTCGCCCCGGCCCACGGACACGCCCCGGTCAGGACGCGCGCACATCAAAGTGGGGATGGAAGTGCTGGCAAGGATCTGGGTGAGCCCAGGGGGAATTCGGATTGATTCCGAGCGCAGGAACAGCGCTGGCACCACCCCTGCCTCTCCGCACTCCCCGCCGCCCACAGTCCTCGGGAAACCGTGAGCTCTCGGCTCCGGGCAGGAGGGTTTGCCCCCTTCGAGAAACGCGGCGCTAAAAGCAGCACAAGGCGTTTCCAAACACAGCGTGAGGCAGAGGCTGAGCCCGGAGGGACTGAGCCGCCTCCCCTAAAAAGAAATACCGACCTTGAACCTCCGCAGTGGCTGCACAGCCGTAACAGCACGGGCACGGCCTTGAACACTCTGTCGGCAGCGTCTCCAACATCTAGACACACATGCACTCACCCAGCATTATCTCAATTAACGGACAAACCGAGAAAAAACCTAGACTTTTGAAAAACCCTTTCAGACCTTTCCCGAATGAACGATACCACTAAAGATTCTTCCCAACAAGGAATTAGAGTGCTCTCTTTATTTCACACTTACACATTTTTTCAGTTTTTACACTCACGAGTATCCCAGTTTAGAATGTTCCAGTTTAAAACTGCAGCACAACATAGACTGTGTGAGGCTTTCTGAATATTCTGTGCATCACATACATTATAAAAGGTAGCAGTTACAATAGGTGGGGTGAAAGTCCTTCTTTAAAATAATAGGTCTAAAATGCTCAAGTCCAGTTCCGAGAATAGAAGGAAATAGGGT
>NW_026086618.1:0-14435 GCF_022539395.1 Myiozetetes cayanensis | reverse complement strand
GGTGCGTTAGCAACAGCTTTGAAACCTATAATACAGCAAGGACGAGGGTATCATGGAGGACAGGGAAAAGCAGTATGTTACCAGTGTGGACAAGCAGGGCACTTGAAGTGAGATTGCCCCAGGAAACCAAAGCAACCATCTGTTACAGCTAATCCTGAAATATCTTTTACAGGCACCTGTAGTCAGTGTGATAAGTTTGGCCATCGAGCTCACGAATGTCAGTCACGATAAAAGAAGGATGGAACTCCGCTTTCGGGAAATGGCCAGAGGAGCGCCAGGTCGGGAGGTGCCAGGACACAAATACCCAATCACAACAAAATCAACAAGTATCCAGTTGTCTTGATGAACTCCGAACAGCCACTCGAGGAAGTGACAGACTTGACCTGGCAGTGGCCTCCAACACAGTCATAGAAGATGGACAAGTATGTGTAGTGTCATCAACAGTAAATGGACCTTTGGGACATGGACTCAGTGCATTGTTACTAGACTGTTCTTCTGCATCTAAACAGGGAATATTGGTAATACCAGGTGTCATTGATGCTGACTATACTGGCAACATTGGCATTATGGTACAAATCCTGTGTCCCCCATTGACATTGATGGCTGGGAAACGAATAGCACAACTTGTCCCTTTTTTTGCACAAGTACCAAAAGCAGCCCCAAAAGAAAGAGCTACTGGAACTTTTGGGTCCACTGGACCCCCTGCAGTGGCTTTCACTCAATTAATAACAAAAGACAAACCATATCAAAAGGTAGATCTGTATGGTCTTAATAAAGAATGTATACAAGCAGTATCAATGACGATTGAAACTGGGTCAGATGTGACCATTGTATCAAAGGAGTCTTGGCCACATACCTGGCCCCTAGAACCAGTTAACACAATGGTAACAGGTATTGGTGGAGCTCAGCCCACCATGATCAGTAAACAGTTCATACAGCTCTGTGATGTCACTGAGGGGCATATGGCCTCTGTTGGCCCATATGTGTTCATACCAACATTTGGCTCATTGGAAGGGATATTCTTAGTCAGTGGGGCATGGTCTTAACTACAGATTTTCAGTAGCGGCCATTGATGGGTGACCAACCCTGAAACTGACATGACTTACTGAAAAACCTGTATGGGTGGATCAATGGCCGAAAAGCTCACACACCTTGAAGCTTTGGTAGAGGAACAGGTAAAATTAGGTCATTTAGTACCTTCAACCAGTCCTTGGAACACACCAGTGTTCACTATTCCAAAGAAATCAGGTAAATGGAGATTATTACAAGATTTACGAGCTGTAAATGCTGTGATGGGAGCATTACAGCCCGGGATTCCATCATCAAATATTTTACCTAGCAATTGGGAACTGATGGTAATTGATCTCAAAGACTGTTTTTTCACTATTCCTTTGCACCCCATGGACTGTGAAAAATTTGCTTTCTCTGTGCCAGCAAAAAATCGTGCTCAACCAACGCAACAATATAATTGGGTAGTTCTCCCCCAAAGGTATGAAAAATTCTCCTACCATATGCCAGTGGTCTGTGGACCTTGCTTTGCAACCCTTGCGGAAACAATTTTCTGATCATCTGATCTATCATTACATGGATGATCTGTTAATCTTTGCAGAACAACTAGCACAGCAAGAAATGTTGATAGCATTACAAGTTGTACTCTAGCCATTTGGACTTGTGATAGCTCCAGGAAAAATACAGGTCACTGCACCGTGGAAATATTTGGGACTGCAAGTTACTCTCTCCACTGTTCGACCTCAGAAGCTTCAGATTCATGATAGCATTCACAGTGTGAATGATGTGCAGACATTAGTAGGAGATCTACGGTGGGTCAGACCCATTTGTGGCATAACAAACACAGACTTAAAACCTTTACTGGATATGCTCAGAACCAGTAATCAATTGACAGAAGCTCGATCATTGTCAGACACTGGAAAATAGGCCCTGCAGACAATTGAGCAGAAACTGGCACATGCTTTTTCAGGGCAATTGCTTCAAGATAAACCTGTTCAACTTATCATTTATAACACAGACACAGAAGTTGGAGGAATACTTTGTCAATGGGACACGACACAAACAAATCCTTTATGGATTCTAGAATGGGATTTTCTTCCTGCATCATTATCTAAAACAATTGTTACCATGTAGAAGCATTAGGACTCTGTACACAAAAAGCTGTGGATCGGTATTTGCAAATGTCTGGGAAGTATCCAGATGAAATTGCCTGACCATTCACGCAGCATACACAAACAATTGCAGACCTTACAGGAACGTTTGGATCATGTTACTTATGGTACATCACCATTTACTGATTGGCTGAAAGGACTTGAATTGGGACCATGGCTTATGCAAATTGTACAATGGTTGGCACCCCTTGTCTTTCTGCTTCTAGGAGTATGTATTTTTCTGCCATGTCTGGTACAATGTTTTCGCAGTTTATTGGCTCAAACTGTATCTGCTTTGTTTAAAGAAAAAGCTGGAAGTGTAGGGATTTATAGTGCTAATATAGAGGATATACTGCAGCTCTGAGAACACAACCTTATGCTGCAGCTATAGGAATTTATAATGCTAATATAGAGGATATGCTGCAGCTGTGAGAACATAGCCTTAATGTAGCTAACAGAAGATATGCTGCTGTGAGAACATAATCTTATGTTAATAACACAGAGGATATGCTGCTGTGAGAATATAATCTTATGTTGCAATTGTCAAAACATGATCTGTTCTGATGGCCTTGAGATGGTACCAGGATGTGAAAGATCTACCAAGTGAAGCAGTAGCAAAACTGGATATAGAAAACAGGGTCTCAGTACTGGCTATCAGAGTGGGAAAGGACATAATAAGTGTTAAAGAAACAAAGCTAATAGAAGAGTATTGTTAGAAAACTGTATAAAAGACTACTGCTTGAGTCAAATAAATGGCGTTCTCTGATCATCACATTGGTGTGCTGAGCCGTCCGTGCTTGCGAGAAACCCCACATCAGAGTGCACCTCTCTACAATGTGCATTGCTCTCTACAACGATCCAAAGAAGGATTTTAGTGAGGTGGGGGTTGGTCTCTTCTACCAAACTTGCAGTAACAGAAAGAAGAAATGGCCTTGAGTTGCCTTGGGTGAGGTTCAGATCAGATATCATAAAACTCTTTTTTCACTGAGTGTTCAGGCAATGGAACAAGCAGCCAAGGGAGGTGGTGAAGTCTCTGGAAGTGTTCAGATGGCATCCGCATATGGCATTTTAGGATATGGTTTAACTGTGATTATGGTGGTTCTGGTTGACAGTTGGATCAAAAGATCTTGAAGGTCTCTTCAAAACTTGATGATATTGTGATTCTCTGTCCTGTCATAACAGTTTCCAGGTTTGTGCTCTAACAAGATCTTTTCTCAGTTGCATGCCTCAGTGGCACCCATTAACACTACAAGAAACTTTACAGTTTGAATCTCGCTTTGGTTTCTCAAAAGGTTTCTGCAACTCTCCTCAGGGTCTGATGTTCAGGGACTCATCCCCAAAGCCCTCGAGGCTGATGAAATGCCTGGGGCTGTTGCTGGGCTGCTGAGATGGGCTGGGCTCCTGGCACACAGGGAGCTCCTGGCAACCAAGAACAGCTTCAAAGACACAGCTCTGCTGCTGATCAGATTCCCTGCACAGCCCAGAAGGGCTGAGGGCACTGCCTGCAGCACCCAGGGCACAGGAGAGAAGGCAGAGAGGTGAGAGGCAGCCTGGGCTGGGAGGGGACTGAGATCTCACTACATGAGAAACCCTCCCAGGATTTGACTGAAGAATTCTCTGGCTGTAGGACACTTCCCTTCTCACAGGGATCTCCTAAAGCTGCCACATCCCACAGTTTGTAGGATCTTACAGAAGGGCTGTGTATGCTGGGGCAGGGACTCTGCTGCCTGCCAGGGGCAGCTCTCAGCCCGGCCAAGGAGCTGCCACGGCCCTGCAGGGAGAAGGGCTGGGGGGAAGGAGTGAGCCCTCCTGGTAGGCCAGGGCTGGGCAGGGCCCTTCAGCTGCAGGCTCAGGGCTCCTCCCAGCTTCAGCTGCACCTGCTGCCATTGGCAGGGGCCCTGCTCAGGAAGCACATCCACTGCCAACCCCTGCCCCTTCCCAGCCAGCGCAGGGGCTCTGGGATCTGCTCTGCAGCCCCTGCCCAGGCAGAGCTGCCCCTGGGCCCTGGGCTGGGCATGGGCTCTGGCAGCACTGGCAGGAGCTGAGCTGGGCACAGGGAGGGGCTGCTGGCAGGAACAGCTCCTCACACACACCCCGGCAGGGAGGGAGAGGCAGCTGCTGCCACAAGTGCTGGCCAGGGGGATGTGGCCCCTCCCTGCCTGTGTCTGTGGCACAGAGCCCTTCCCTGAGCAGCTCCTGCCTGGGCTCCTTTGCCAGCCCAAGCAGAGCCTCTGCCCTCAGGCCCACGGGGGCTGGGCTGGGCATTGCCCTGGAACAGCCAGAGCCCAGGCAAGGACAAGGCCCTCATTTCCAGCTGGTTCTGCCTGTCCCTCCTCCCTTGGCAGCAGCACTGGGGCATTTCCCTGCCATCCCCTGCTGCCTGGGCTGTTCTTTTTCTCACCCTTTTGTTTTCTGAGCTAGTGTGGGGTTTGGGGGGGCAGATTCCTGTGCAGACACAAACCCTTTGGGTGCTGCTGTGGGGATGTGTCTGTGGGAGCAAAGTGCCCAAGTGCCCTCCAGGCAACTTCAGGCTCTTCAGCTGTTTCCCTGGGTGTCCTGCAGGGCTGCAGGTGCCCTCCAGGAGGGCACAGCTCTGCCATAGTATCTCTGTGCTGCACAGGATCCCTGTGGAGAAAACTCCTCAGTGCTAACTCCATGGAAATGCTCTGGGCAGCTGCAATGAGCATTTGGTGTCTCACTCTGGGAGGGGAGAGATGAAAAGGTGAGGAGTGTGTCAGTCTGTTCTTTGGACACGGATTCCTGGCTATCTGTGCAGTTTCTGTGTAGGGGAACAGTTGAGTGTGATGCTCCTGCAGCTCCAAGCTGCCAGCACAGGGCAGCTGAGCACAGACTGATGGGCAGAGCAGCTCTTCTGTCTGCACTGAGGGACCGTCCCTGTGCCCTCAGAACCCACAAGACTTGACCTACAGTGCAATGGAAATGTCAGGGATTTCCAACATCCACAACCACTCCTTACTGTGGCAGGTGCAAGTGGGGGAACAAACACAAAGAATTCCCTCAGCTCAGTCCTTCATTTGGGCAAATTGCAAACAGCAAAGTTTAGAAGCTCTTGGATGTATCAGTAGCCCATTTAATTGGAGATCACCCTGCATTCCAAGTTCCCTCTGCCAGCAGAGCAAGAAGGAATCCTTGGGAGCCCATCCCAGAGTTTCTACTTCGAGTGGTGCCCTCAGGCAACAACAGTCAGAGCTCAGGGGAAGGAGCTGCAGGGAGGTCTGAGGAAGGAGAGAGAGCCTGAGAGTGGGGTGGCTGTGAGACGTGTCCTGTTTGGCTGCAGCAGCCTGGTCTAACTCAGCATTGACTTCTCCTTCTCACCAGATCCAAACACTCTGAGGAAGCACCAAATGTCCAACAGCAGCTCCATGGCCCAGTTCCTGCTCCTGGCATTCTCAGACAGGCAGGAGCTGCAGCTGCTGCACTTCTGGCTCTTCCTGGGCATCTCCCTGGCTGCCCTCCTGGGCAACGGCCTCATCCTCAGCGCCGTAGCCTGCGACCAGCACCTGCACACCCCCAGGGACTTCTTCCTGCTGCACCTCTCCCTCACAGACCTGGGCTGCATCTGCACCACTGTGCCCAAAGCCATGCACAACTCCCTCTGGGGCACCACAACCATCTCCTACACAGGATGTGCTGCTCAGGTATTTTTCTTTGTCTTCTTCATCTCCACAGAGTTTTTCCTCCTGACCATCATGTGCTACGACCGCTACGTTGCCATCTGCAAACCCCTGCACTACGGGACCCTCCTGGGCAGCAGAGCTTGTGCCCACATGGCAGCAGCTGCCTGGGCCTCTGGGTTTCTCTATTCTCTGCTGCACACAGCCAATATATTTTCCCTGCCCCTGTGCCAGGGCAATGCCCTGGGCCAGTTCTTCTGTGAAATCCCACACATCCTCAAGCTCTCCTGCTCACACTCAGGCTACCTCAGGGAAATCGGGCTTATTGTGGTTAATGTCTGTTTAGCATTAGGCTGTTTCATTTTCATTGTTTTCTCCTATGTGCAGATCTTCAGGACTGTGCTGAGGATCCCCTCTAAACAGGGACGGCACAAAGCCTTTTCCACGTGCCTCCCTCACCTGGCCGTGGTCTCCCTGTTCCTCAGCACTGGCACATTATCCAACCTCAAGCCCCCCTCCATCTCCTCTCCATCCCTGGATCTGACTGTGTCAGTTCTGTACTCGGTGGTGTCTCCAGCACTGAACCCCCTCATCTACAGCCTGAGGAACCAGGAGTTCAAGGATGCCCTGAGGAAAATGATTACTGGATGCTTTTCAGGAGCAAAAAGCTGCCTGTTTTCTTGTGTGTAGCATTCAGAATGGGACTCCTTAATGGCCCAGTCTTCCTGCTCAGGTTTTTTGTTGAGATCATCGAGTTCTTCTTGGAATAATTTTCTGTGCAATAAGATATTATTATGCATCTGCATTCTAATTTAGAATCTACCATTTGAATTTAACACAGAGATGTATAAATGATGAATTGTGCTCTCTGAATATTTATACAAAATAAAAGACCCTGCAGTGCCTTGTTTACCCAAGACCCTTCTAAGCTTTTCCTAAAGGACAGCACACTACAGGACAGGGAGTATTTGCAAAGGGGAAGGGGACAAGAATCCCAGCACAGCAGAACTGCCAGGGAGCAGCACAGCTTGGTCTTTGCAGAGCTGCTCTTTCCACTTCCACACTGTCCTCCTGAGCCCCTTTCTGGCTGGAAGGCCTGAGTGCTCTCTGAGCACTCAGAGAGTGCTGGGGGTGGGAGCCCTTTGAGCACAGGCAGGGACAGGCCCTGGGAACTTGTGAAGCAGAGCTGGCCTCCCTGACAGCATCTACAGGATGCTGTGGGATCTTCTGAGGGCACTGCATGGACTGGGTCACTTCTTCTGTGCCCTTGCTGCAGGGCTGGAACTCTCCTGCAGTCACACCAAGACACTCCTGATCTTTGAAGGCCAGAAACATTCAGGGCAGGGAGGCACCAGGGAAAATACTGAGGAAACCTTTCAGCTGCACTAAAATCCAATGGGAGTGGTTGACCTCTTCAAATTCTCCACAACCACCATTACAAACAACCTGTGTGGTGTCCTGGGCACTCCCCTGCAAGTGTGGGCTATTGGAAAGGTTTTGGTGTCAGGGATATTGAGAGGGCTGGGCAGTGTCACTGGGAGACCTCTCCCAAACCCTTGCAAAGGCCAGAGCCATCCCAGAGCTTCCTGGGGCCTTGGCAAAGGCAGACATGGAACCAGTCTGCAAACAGGGCAGCAAGGAGGCTTGGCAGAGTTCCAGACTGCTCAGGCTCAGCAGGGAAGGGGACACAGCAAGTCCTCCTGCAGCCATTGCCAGGCATGGGAAGGACAAGGCAGGGATTGCAGAACCCCTGTGGGAGGGAGAAGAAGATGTGGTGGGTGGGAAGTTGGCTGAATGAACAGTGTCCAATAAAATCCACGGTACAAGTCCTCTTGGCAGCAACTTCCTGATGAAATCCCTCAGTGAGCAGCCCTTCAACCCCACTAGAGAACAGCTTTATTATGTCTCTGTATAATGGGATAAAATGTGTTTTCAAGTGAAATGATGTGAATGTTTGAATGATGCCAAATATAAAGGGAGCCCTTGAGGAACCTGTCCTGATTTAAAGACAGATATTCGGGTGGGAACTCCCCTAAAATGAACTCACTCCCCTTTTTTCCCACTAGTCCAGGGAGACAAAATACAAGGAGGTATAAGTGGAAAAAGTAACACTTCACTGACAAGAAATATAACAGATAAAACAATACCAACAGAACATTTCAAAGAAACAGCAGAGAGAGAAATTGCCTCCTCTCTCCCCCCCTGCTCCAACTTCCTTTTGTAAACAGATCAAAACAGGGATCAACACGTACCTCCCTTCCCCCTTTTCCCCTGAATGAACAAAGAACAAAAACCAAACCCCTGGGAAAGAGGGGGCAAAGCAAACTCTGGGAAACTCTGTGGTCTGAGCTAAGTTGTGCTGCCCAAGAACACGCTGACTCCAGAGGGGTCCAAGCGGGGCACAGCCGGCGACTCCGGTCCGTGCGGCGGCGGGGGGGAGGCAGCGGCTCTGCTTGATTCCATGGAGTGCTGGGCAGGCACAGTGGCCCCTTGGTTCCAGGAGATTCCACAGTGTCCCTGCATTCCTTTGGTTCCAGGAGGCCCAGCAGTGTCCCAATGAGCCCTTGGTTCCAGGAGGTTCTGCAGCATCAGAGTGGCCCATTGATTTCCGGAGATTCCACAGTGTCCCAGGGTTCCTTGGCTTCCCTGAGGCCCTGCAGTGTCACAGTGGCTACTTGAGCCCAAAAGGTTCCTCAGTGTCAGAGTGTACCCTTCATTCCCAGAGGTTCCCCAGGGTCCCAATGGTCCCTTAGATCCAGGAGCTTCCATTATGTCCCAGGGTTGCTGCAGTTTCTCTGAGGGCCTGCAGTTTCAAAATGCCTGCTTGGATCCATCAGGTTCCCAAACTTTTCAGGGTTCCACTCTTTTCACAGGGCCCCAAGTGTTTAAAGGTCCCTTCATTCCACAAGATTTCACAGTGTCCCTGTGTTCCTTGGTTTCCAGGAGGCCCTGCAGTGTCACAATGGCCCCTTCATTCCATGAGGTTTTCCCGAGGAAAAATGGCCTTCTGATTTCAGGGGTTTTAGCAGTGTCAGAATGACCCCACTATTTCATAAGGTTGTCACTGTCCCTCAGTTCCTTTGGCTCCCTTAGGCCCTGTAATGTCACAATGGCCCCTTGATTTTATGAGGTTGCAGAGTGTCATCACAAAGCTGAACCCACCCAGATGGAAGTTTGGGGAGATTGGGGGTAACTGGGACAGGGGAGCACAGCCTGCAGCACAGATGGCCAAGGGCTCTGGCAGGGCTGCAAGGCCCAAAGGCACCCAGGCCTTTGTGCCCTTGGCTCTGGCAGCTGCCTCTGCCCCTCAGGCCACCACAAGCAACTTTCCTTTGTCTGCCTGCACTCCTGGCCTGCAAGGATCTGCTCCAAGGAGTCCCTGGGGAGGCTTTGTCAGTGCCTGCCCTCAGTGGGGCCCAGCAATGCTTCAAGGGACTGGGAGTTTGGCTTCTGACTTCTTGAGCAGCTTCTTCAATCTTCTCTCAGGACCTCAGGATGATAGACTTGTCTGTAAACACACCGTGGGGCTCATTAAATACAGAAAAACAAATTATTTTCCTTCTTTTAATTACCCTCATGTCCTCAAGATGTCTACAGCTAATTGGAGTTGTTTTGTAGTTTAGCTAAGTAGAAAAAATTTAAAGTGGACGTTACAAAAATATATTTTTTCTATGAAAGGGAGTGATTTGCACAGAGCCTTGGGATGCAAGAGAGCAAGGGGTAGAAGGGATATGGGCACAAAATAACGAGGCAAAAGACATTAGTAGGACTTAATTATTGACCATCTTAACAGTTATCAAATGATTCAATAGCATTTGATAAAATTTTAACAGTGACTGAATTATAGATTCACAATAACAACACTCACACCACAGTAAGTTCACACCCATGCCCAGGCAGAGATGTGTGGACACGTAAATATCCTAGTGTGTAAAGGTCCCTCTCCAAAATTCTCCTGACTGTCAGTGAAACACTCCCAGATATCTTTGTGTTTCCCAACAGACAAGGTTCCCTGAGGCCCTGCAGGGTCACAATGGCCCCTTTATTCCATGAGTTTCCTTGGCTGCAGCATCAAAGGTTATCAAGCATTGGAACAGAATGTCCAGGGAAGGGGTTGAGTCACCACAGAAATCACAGAATTGTTAAGGGTGGAAAAGACCTCTGAGATCATGGAGTCCAATCATTAATCCAACACTGGCATCTTCACCACTGAACCGTGTCCCCAAGTGCCACAGCTAAATGTTTTCTGGACACTTGCAGGGATGGTGACTGTAAGACCCCTGGATTGAGCTACGAGCTCATCAAAGGGGTTTTCATTTAAAAAATAGACAAGGCATCAAAAATATCCACCCTCCAGATATTTATAAGGACTTCAGTTCTTCAAATACCTTGAGGGAGCACAGTGGAAAAGATGTAACACACTTTTGACTTCTCAGAAGTTCAAAAAACACGTTTTTACTGGCAAATGTTTGAAAAGAAGGCAAAAGTTGAAAGGGTAACATTCTACCAGAATAGAGCATTCCCCAAAGCATTGACTGAGCACAGGCCAACCCAAACAAGTCAGCAAAAACCCAACCCATCCAGTTTTAAGTTTCCTAAAATATTATGCGAGATTGAGAGAATAAGAAGAAGTAAGGAAAGAGAGAGAAGTGCAGCTCCCACCCGCAGTCTGGTGCCAGTGCAGCTTCCCCGTGCCCAGATGGAGGGTCCGACCATGCGATGGCCGCACGGGGCTCCTTTGATTTGCTCTGCCCCCCGTGCCCATCCCCCAGGGGTGTACCAGGTTTGCAAGGATACATGTCCGGAATAAGGACAAGTACAACAGTCATTCAAACACTAAAAATATCTTTTATTGCAGTGAGAGTTTAAAAAAAAACCTATTAGCAAAGAGAAACAAAAGTTAAAAAGAATACAAAAAAACCCTACTTTATCTGTTGGCATTCATACAATACTATGAACAGCCTCTGTTAAAGTATTTGTTAGTACAAGAGAAATTAAAGCGATACAATATTAGCTAGTAAAAAGGGAATTAAAGGGATACAAGAAAAAGGATATAAAGTATTTTTTCCCCATTGCTTCCTATCAATAAACTGTGCTCACCTGCACAGACAGGCCAGGGCTACCAGCACTGTGACATTCTGTGACGTTGGTTCTTTGGTTACCAGGGGCTGTTCTGGAATGGAGAGGACAGGCTGAGACATCACAAAGGGGCCCATGGCACATGAGTGTGGCTGCACTCTGGGGTGTGAGGCATTGGTTTTTTGGTTGCCAGGGGCTGTTCTGGAATGGAGAGGACAGGCCGTGACATCACAAAGGGGCCCATGGCACACGGGTGGGGCTTCACTTTGGAGTTGTAGGGTGTTGGTTCTTTGGTTGCCAAGGGCTATTCCGGAATGGAGAGGATGGGCTGTGACATCACAAAAGGGCCTCAAGCACATGGGTTGGTGTAGTGGGTTGACCGTGGCTGTATTTCAAACATCCACTAAAAACCACTACCTCCCCTTCCCTCTGCAATTCCACAGAGATGAGAAAGAAACCAGCTGAGGATTCCTGAGTAGAGATAAGGGTCAGGAGAAAGTTGATTACTAATGGGCAAAACAGACTCAAAGTAGGGATAGTACTTAAATTTATTCCTAACAGGATAAAAGCCAAAGAGTGAGAAATAAAACAGTCTTAAAAACACCTTCCCCCCACCCCTCCTTCCTTCTCAGCTCTCCCTCCTCCCCCCCAGCAGTGCAGGGGGATGGGGAAGGGGGTTGCAGTCAGGTGTTGTTTGAGTCCATCCCTCAGGCAGCAGCTCTTCCCATTCTGCTGTCCTGTGGGTTACTCTTTCCTGGGCTGCAGGGGGTCTCTGCACCCCGATGCTCCTCCACAGTCTGCAGGGGGACACCTGCGTTACTTTGGTCTCCACCAGGGGCTACAGGGGGGCCACAGCTCTGAGTCTTTCCCCTGTTCCTGTGGGGGTCCCGCCCAAGGGAGACAGTCCTGGATGGACCTCCCAGCGTGAGTCCATCCCTCGGGCAGCAGCTCTTCCCACCCTGCTGTCCCGTGGGTCCCTCCTCCATGGGGTCAGTCCTTCTGGGATGAGCTGACTTCTGATAAGTTGTTTTTTTGTTTTGGTTGTTTCATTTTCATGGTTTTCTCTTATGTGCAGATCTTCAGGGCTGTGCTGAGGATTCCCTCTCAGCAGGGACGGCACAAAGCCTTTTCCATGTGCCTCCCTCACCTGGCTGTGGTCTCCCTCTTCCTCAGCACCGCATTCTTTTCCTACCTTAAGCCCCCCTTCAACTCCTTCCCATCCCTGGATCTGGCCCTGTCAGTTCTGTACTTGGTGGTTCCTCCAGCCCTGAACCCCCTCATCTACAGCCTGAGGAACCAGGAGCTCAGGGATGCCATAAGAAAAATGATGACTAGATGCTTTTCAGGAGCAGTAACCTGCCTCTTTTTTTCTGCAGAACACTCACTGTGTAACCCTTCACTGGCCCAGCCTGCCTTCTAAAACTTTTGAGAGTGGTGGTGGCAGAGTTTTCATGTGTTTTTTCCTTTTTTAATGTTGTTAACACAGAAATTTATTCTTCATCCCAAACCTAATTGACTCTCGCTTTCTTTGTTTTGACCCACAATTGTGTAAACAAAATAAAATTCCTGTAGCAACTTCTTTGTCAAACAACCTGCCTTTGGTATTGTGTACATGACGAATCACAGTGTCTGAGTATAATAAAGGACATGAAATCTTTGTCCCAGATTCTTGCTCCAAGAACTTCCCTGCAGCTGGAGGGCAGTGCCTGTGTTCAGAGGAGAAGGGATAAAGAGTCCTGGGACAGGAGCACTGCCAGGGAGCAGCAGCTCTTGGGCTTTTCAGAGATGCTCTTTGTCCACTGCCTCCCTCTCCTTTCTGCTCCTTGCCCAAGGCCTGAGTGCTCTGGCAGCTCAGTCACTGCTGTGGGTCAGTGCTGGGACCATGGGCAGGGACAGGCCAGGGCACTGCTGGTACAGAGCTGGGCTCCTTAACATCATTTCCATCAGGAAAGGGGATCCCCCCTGGGCAGTTCCTGAAGACTCTGTTCTTTTTAAAAGGTTGGTGTAAAGAACAAGCCAAGGAATAGACTCTCCAAAGTCTCCTGGTTTGTGTTGTTTCCCCACTCAGGCTGTGCAGGGAGAGAAGGACTCACTGTGGTACTTCAGGGTCTGAGAGCTGGCTCAGATGTTCTGTGCTGGTGGCCAGTGGCAAATGGTCTCCAGGTCACCTGCCTGGGGCTCTTCAGCTTGTGCTGGCTCTGATGGCAGGGGAGGACTTGTGTGTAGGAAAGGAGAAAGTGCAGGAGAGCACAGAGGATCTGCAGGGACAGCCTGTCCCATCCAGTCAGCAGGGACTGGAGCCCTGGAGCAGAATCCTGCCCAGGGTGGAGAAACCCACAGCTAAAGTACTAAATGTCCCTGGGAACTGGTAAAGGGGAGCTCTGCAACCCCAGAGGACGCAGCAGGAACAGAGAAAAGACTCTGGTCATTGACTCCTTTTGCCCTCAGTGAACTCCCACTGTCCCTGCCCAGCTCAGGGAGGGCTGTACCAGAGCCAGGGCTGGGCTTTCCAGGAGCGTTTCCTGAAGAACTCTGCAGCCCACAGGCTGGATGGAGCGGAGCCCTCCCCTGCTCTCTGTGCCATTGCAAACAGCCCATGGTCCTGCCCAGCTTGTTCTTGGCTCCTGAGCCTTCCAGGGAGATGGAAGAGGGGGGAGAGGAGGGATCCCCATCCTGCTGGCTCTGCTTCCCAGCCTGACCAGCATGGCCAAAGTAGGGCAGGATTATGGGGTGTCTCAAGTGGCACAAAGGAATCAAGGGGTTGCTGGGACATTGTATGATGAAAAAAGGAATGGAATGGAATAGAGAGGGGGATAATGTCATGGTTTCAGGAGGGTTTTTTCATGGTAGAAAAGTAAACCTGGGACACTGTAGAACCTTATGGAATCAAGGCTCCATTGGGACACTGGGAATATCATGGGAACCCTGTGACACTCGGGCCTCCTGGAACCTAAGGCCATTGTGACACTGCAGGGCCTCATGGAGCCAAAGGAACCCAGGGACACTGTGGAATCTCATGGAATCAAAGGGCTATTATGACAGGTGGGGCTCATGGAACCAAAGGGACCCTGTAACAGTGATGGGGGTGACATCAGACTGTGACCTGTCACTGCTGGGGTTTCACAGGGCTCCATCTTGGGCCCTGTGCTCTCCAACATCTCCATCAATGACTTGGACACAGCACTGGAAGGGACACCGAGCAAGTTTGCAGGTGACCCAAAACTGGGAGGAGCTGCTGAGCCCCTGCAAGGCAGGAAGGCCCTGCAGAGAGACCTGGACAGATCCCAGGGCTGGGAATCCCCAACCATGGGAAGTTCAACAGGGGGAGGGCTGGATTGTGCCCTGGGATGGGGCAACCCCGGCTGGACGGACACACTGGGAATGAGAGGCTGGGAAGCAGTGCCGGGAAAGGGCCCTGGGGGTGCTGGTGGGTGCCAGTTGGCCCTGAGTCAGCAGTGCCCTGGCAGCCAGGAGGGCCAAGCCTGTGCTGGGGGCATCAGGGAGGGATTGTCCCGCTCTGCTCTGCCCTGGGGCGGCCTCACCTGCAAGATTGGGGCAGTTT
>NW_026086617.1:0-133765 GCF_022539395.1 Myiozetetes cayanensis | reverse complement strand
GTACCTGCACACCTACGGCATCGTCCACCGCGACCTCAAACCCGACAAGTGCGCCCGCAGGAGGGGGGGGAACCACGCCCGGGCCACGCCCACCACGCCCGGGCCACGCCCAACTCACCTGGGGACTGCCCACCCCGCCCGGGCCATGCCCAAATCACCTGGGCCACACTCAGGTCACCTGGGAACCACTCACCCCACTTGGGCCACCCCCAGTTCTCCTGGGTCATGCCTGAGTCACCCGGGTGATGCCTGACTCACCTGGGCCACGCCCAACCCGCCTGGGCCACACCCAACCCGCCTGGGCCACACCCAACCCGCCTAGTGACCGCCTGACTCACCTGGGCCACACCCAACCCGCCTGGGGACTGCCTGACCCGCCTGGGCCACGCCCAATCCGCCTGGGCCACACCCAACCCGCCTGGGGACCGCCTGACTCACCTGGGCCACGCCCAACCCGCCTGGGCCATGCCCGGCTCACCTGGGGACTGCCTGACTCACCTGGGGCCACACCCAACCCTCCTGGGCCACACCCGGCTCACCCATGGCCCCACCCCACCTCACCTGTCCCTCACCTGTCCCACCTGTCCCCCCTCACCTGTCCCTCACCTGCCCCTCACCTGTCCCCCCCAGCCTGCTGATCACGTCTCTGGGCCACGTGAAGCTGACGGACTTCGGGCTGTCCAAGATGGGGCTGATGAGCCTGACGACCAACCTGTACGAGGGGCACATGGAGAAGGACGCGCGCGAGTTCCGCGACAAGCAGGTGACGCCCCGGGGGGGGCAGAGGGTGGGGGGGGCACAGGTGGGGAGCAAAGTTAGGAACAGGTGAGCGACGCACAGGTGGGCACGGGTGAGCTCAGGTGCGCCCAGGTGTGCCCGGGTGCCCTCGTGTGCACCCAGGTGCGCCCAAGGGCACCCAGCTGTGTCCGGGTGCACCCAGGTGTGCTCAGCTGTGCCCAGCTGTGCCCAGGTGCCTTCATCTGCACCTAGGTGTACCCAGGTGCCCCCAGCTGTGCCCAGGTGCCCCCAGTAGCTCCCAGGTGCCCCAGGTGCCCCCAGGTGTGCTCAGGTGCCCCCAGTTGCTCCCAGGTGCCCCCAGGTGTGCTCAGGTGGGCGCTGCCCCCCCCCAGGTGTGCGGCACGCCCGAGTACATCGCGCCCGAGGTGATCCTGCGCCAGGGCTACGGGAAGCCGGTGGACTGGTGGGCCATGGGCATCGTCCTCTACGAGTTCCTGGTGGGCTGCGTGCCCTTCTTCGGGGACACCCCCGAGGAGCTCTTCGGGCAGGTCATCTCAGGTACAGGGACAGGGGGACAGGGGGGACAGGGGGACGTGGGACACGAGGGGGGACATGGGGGGACACAGGGACAGAGGTGATCTCAGGCATGGCCAGGGAGACACTCCCGAGGAGCTCTTCGGGCAGGTCATCTCAGGTACAGGGACGGGGGGACAGGGGACACGTGGGACACGAGGGGGACACGGGAGGACAGGGGGACATGGGACACGTGGGGGGACATGAGGGGACACAGAACACACGGGGGGACATAAGAGGACACAGGACATGTGGGGGGACATGAGGGGGACACACAGGACACATGGGGGGACATGAGGGGACACATGGGGGGACATGGAGGGACATGGGACACGTGGGGGGACATGGGACATGTGGGGGGACACGCAGGGACAAATGGGACACAGGGACACATGGGAGGACAGGGGGACACACAGGACACATGGGGGGACATGGGGACACAGGACCCACATGGGGGGACATAAGAGGACACAGGACACATGGGAGGACACGGGACATGTGGGGGGACACAGGGACACGCAGGACACATGGGGGACGGGGACATGGGGAGACATGAGGGGACATGGGACACGTGGGGGGACACGCAGGGACAAATGGGGGGACAGGGGGACACACAGGACAGAGGTGATCTCAGGCACAGCCAGGGGGACATCGGGCCGGTGTCCCCGCCTGTCCTTGCTCACCTTGTCCCCCCTGTGTCCCCCCTGTCACCATGTCCCCCCATCCCTCCATGTCCCCCCCCGTGTCCCCCCCAGACGAGATCCTGTGGCCGGAGGGGGACGAGGCGCTGCCCCCCGACGCTCAGCACCTCATCTCCTGCCTCCTGCAGACCGACCCCCTGCGGCGCCTGGGGGCAGGTGAGACCCCCAAAACCCCCGGGACCCCTAGACCCACCTGAGACCCCCCAGACCCACCCAGGACCCCCAGACCCACTGGGGACCCCTCGACACCCCCAGACCCACCCGGGGCTCCCCAGACCCACCTGGGACCCCCAGACCCCTGGGACCCCTGTGCACCCCCTGGATCTGTAGACCCCATTGACCCCTGACCCTCCAACCCCTGGGACCCCTCCCAACCCCTCCATCCTCTCGGACCCTTTTGGGACCCCCAAACCCCCCAAAACTCCCCAAAAATTCCTCCTGCAGCCCCATTGACACCCCTTGTCCCCCAGTTCCTCCTCCCACTGAGCCCCCAAGACCCCTGATCCCCCGACCTTCGGGCCCCCTGACGCGGGGGTCTCTCAGGGGGGGCTCAGGAGGTGAAGGCTCACGGGTTCTTCTCCGCCCTCGACTGGACGGGGCTGCTGCGCCAGAAGGCCGAGTTTGTGCCACACCTCGAGTCCGAGGAGGACACCAGCTACTTCGACAGTGAGGGGCACCCCAAATCCCCCCGGGACACCCCTGGGAATCCCAAATCCTCATGGGAACCCCAAATCCCCCTGGGACACCCCCTGGGAGCCCCAAATCCTCACGGGAACCCCAAATCCCCCCGGGACACCCCTGGGAATCCCAAATCCTCATGGGAACCCCAAATTCCCACAGGACACCCCTGGGAGCCCCAAATCCTCACGGGAACCCCAAGTCCCCCCGGGACACCCCCTGGGAACCCCAAATCTTCACAGGAACCCCAAATCCCCACAGGAATCCCAAATCCCCACGGGACGCCTCCGGGAACCCCAAGTCCCTATGGGACCCCCCCAGGACCCCCTGGGAACTCTTGGGAACTCTTGGGACCACCCCATGGGACCCCCTGGGACACCCCCTGAACTTCCCACTTGTGTCCCCCCTTACCTGTCCCTCTCCCCTGTCCCCTCCATTATCCCTTGTCCCCCCTCCCATGTCCCTCCCTGTCCCCCGTGTCCCCTCCCTGTCCCTCCCTGTCCCTCCCTGTCCCTCCTCCCTGTCCCCCCCTCCCTCCCCTGTCCCTCCCTGTCCCCGTGTCCTCCCTGGTCCTCCTCTGTCCCTCCTCCTGTCCCTCCCTGTCCCTCTCCCTGTCCTCTCCCTGTCCTCTCCTGTCCCTCCCGTCCCTGTGTCCCCATGTCCCCTGTCCCCATGTCCCCCCGTCCCTGTGTCCCCTGTCCCCCTGTGTTCCCCCATCTCTGTGTCCCCCTGTCCCCCCTGTCTCCCCTGTCCTCGTGATCCCCCTGTCCCTCCCCTGGTTCCTCTCCTGTCCCCTGTGTCCCCCGTACCCCCCTGTCCCCGTGTCCCCCTGTCCTCCTCCCATGTCCCTCCCTGTCCCCCATGTCCCCCTGTCCCCATGTCCCCTGTCCCCCGTGTCCCCAGCGCGCTCGGACAGGTACCCGCAGGTGACGTCGTACGAGGACGAGGACACGACCGAGGACGAGCCCGTCGAGATCCGCCAGTTCTCGTCCTGCTCGCCCCGGTTCAGCAAGGTGGGGACAGGGGGGGACAGCAGGGACAGGGACAGGGACAGGGGAGACAGGTACAGGGATAGGGATAGGGATAGGGATGAGGGACAGGGATAGGGACAGGGGGACAGGGAGAGGGACAGGGAGAGGGGACAGGGACAGGGGGGACAGCAGGGACAGGGACAGGGACAGGGACAGGATAGGATAGGGGACAGAGATAGGGATAGGATAGGGATAAGGGGTCAGGGACGGGACAGGGAGGGGGACAGGGGACAGGGAAAGAGGACAGGACAGGGATAGAGATAAGGAGACAGGGACGGGAGGGACAGTGGGGACAGGGTCAGGGGACAGGGACAGGGGACAGGGGGACATGGGGGAGACGGGGACAAGAGATGGGGACAGGAGACAGGGGACAGGGAAAGGGACAGGGACAGGGGGACAGGGAGGGACAGGAGGAACAAGGGAATGGGGGACAAGGGGGATTTGGGGAGGGGAGGGGAATTGGTGACCCTCGTGTGATGGCGAGGGGGGGAAGTGGGCGTGGTCAGGTGTGAGCAGGTGCCTCCCCAGGTGTGAGTGAGTGTGTCGCAGGTGTGTGTGGGTGCCCCCACCTGTGACAGGTGCCCCCCCCAGGTGTGTGTGGGTGCCCACCTGTGACAGGTGCCCCCCAGGTGTGTGTGGGTGCCCCCCCAGGTGTGTGTGGGTGCCCACCTGTGACAGGTGCCCCCCCAGGTGTGACAGGTGTCCCCCCCAGGTGTGAGTGGGTGTGTCCCAGGTGTGTGTGGGTGCCCCCAGGTGTGACAGGTGCCCCCCAGGTGTGTGTGGGTGCCCCCACCTGTGACAGGTGCCCCCCCAGGTGTACAGCAGCCTGGAGCAGCTCTCCCAGGAGCCCAAGGCCAAGGGGCGCCCGCGGGACGAGGCGAGACGGGATCGGGAACGGGATCGGGATCGGGATCGGGATCGGGACGGCCCCGCCCGGGAACGTGGCTGGAGAACCGGCTCACCTGAGCTGTGAGCAATGGGGGTATCTGGGGGCACAGGGGGTCCTGGGGGTCCTGGGCTCACCTGAGCTGTGAGAAACGGGGGGCACAGGGGGTCCTGGGGGTTCGGGGGAGCACAGGGGGTCCTGGCCTCACCTGAGCTGGGAGTAACGGGGGTGCAAGGAGGGGGCACCTGAGGGGACACACTGGGGGTTCTGAGCTCACCTGAGCTGGGAGAGCCTGGGGGGCACCTGGAGGGGATCAGGGAGGGGTTCTGCACTCACCTGAGCTGTGACCACCTCAGGGGGTCCGGGGGTTTCACCCTCATCTGAGCCCCTGTTTAGGGGATGGGGGAATAATTCACTCCTGGGTGGGGGTCGGGGTCTGCCCCACTCCAACCCCCTGTCTCTCCTCCCCCGCAGGAAGCACCGCGAGGTCCCCCGAGGGGGAGGGCAGCCCCCGGGCCCCGGCGCCGCTGCCCTGCTGGAGCCCTCCTGGGCCGGGCCAGGGCCGCCCCCTCCCACGAGGAACCGAGACCCCCGCAACGGGGGCGGAGGGACCCCGAGGGAGCCGGCGAGGAGCCAGGTCCGTCCTGGGGGAGGGCTCGGGAGGAGGGGGTGTCACCGCCAGGGTCTCACCACGCCCCTCCCCCTCCCCTCTCCCCAGAGAAGCCCCCAAGGGTGGGGAGGGGCCCCCGCCCCCCGCGCCGAGCTGGGGGCTGGCGGCCGCGCCACCCGGGGTGACGCCCCGAGCCGGGGGCGTTGGGGACAAACGAAGCCCCGCTGGCCCGGCAAGGTGACAAAGTCGGCGTCGGCCACCGCCCCTGTCCGTCATCATCCCCAGCGGTGGTGACAAACCCTCCCCCCGGGACCCCCAGGGAACCCAAACCCCTGGGACTCCAAACCCCCGGGACTCCAAATCCCATCCAGGACCCCCAAGGAACCCAAACCCCTGGACTCCAAATCCCATCCAGGATCCCAAATCCCCAGGACCCCTCAGGAACCCAACTCCCGGGACTCCAAATATCCCCCAGGGACCCCAAATCCCATCCAGGGACTCCAAATTCCCTGGGACCACCCCCCCTCCTCCCCCAGGTGCCAGGGTGGGGGTCGCGGTGCCAGCGGGGTCTGGGGGTTTCTGGGGGTCTCTCTGGGGTTGTTCTGGGGGTGTCCCTCGTTCCCCTGGGGGGTGCTCTGGGGGTCTCCCATTTGG
Source organism: Myiozetetes cayanensis (assembly GCF_022539395.1). NCBI lineage: Eukaryota > Metazoa > Chordata > Aves > Passeriformes > Tyrannidae > Myiozetetes > Myiozetetes cayanensis. The sequence continues at coordinate 127,894 of NW_026086617.1, read as the reverse complement.
GGGTCTCCCGTGGGTGCTCCGGGGGTGTCCCAGGGTGGGTTTTTGGGGTGGTGCTGGGACTCCTTTGGGGTCTGGGGGTCTCTGGGGGTCCCTCATTCCCCCGGGGGTGTCCCGGGCATGTTTGGGGGTCGGTGCTGGGACTCCTTTGGGGTCTGGGGGTCTCCCATTTGGGGGTGTCCTGGGTGGGTTTTTGAGGTGGTGCTGGGACTCCTTTGGGGTCTGGGAGTCTCCTATTTGGGGAGGGTGTCCCGTGGGTGCCCTGGGGCTCTCCCAGGTCGGGTTTTTGGGATACTGGGACTCCTTTGGGGTCTGGGGGTCTCCCTTTTGAAGGTGCCCTGGGTGTCCTAGGTGGGTTTTTGGTTGGTGCTGGGACTCCTTTGGGGTCTGGGGGTCTCCTATTTGGGGGGGGTGCCCCAGGGGTGCCCCGGGGGTGTTTTTGGGGCAGTGCTGGAACTCCTTTGGGGTCTGGGGGTCTCCCTTTTGGGGGGGGTGCCCCGGGGGTGTCCCGGGTGGGTTTTTGGGTTGGTGCTGGGACTCCTTTGGGGTCTGGGGGTCTCCCATTTTAGGGTGGGTGCCCCGGGGGTGTTTTTGGGTCGGTGCTGACGCTGCCCACACACCCCGGGGCCGGCAGGGGATGCTCCGGGCTCGTCCCCTCTGGGCAGTCCGATGTCGCCGCGCTCTCTGTCGTCCGACCCCTCCTCCCGGGACTCCTCCCCGGGCCGGGAGCTCGCCCCGGCCGTGGCCGCCCCGCCCCGCTCGCCCATCGCCATCCCCCGGCCCGGCAAGAAGTTCGGCTTCACCCTCCGGGCCATCCGCGTGTACCTGGGGGACAGCGACGTGTACAGCGTGCAGCACGTGGTGTGGGTCAGTGACACGAGTGGGGGGACACGGGGGGGAAAGGGACATGGGGACAGCGATGGGGACAGCGTGCAGCACGTGGTGTGGGTGAGGGACACGAGTGGGGGGACACGGGGACAGGGACAGGGACATGGGGACATGGGGACAGCGTGCAGCACGTGGTGTGGGTGAGGGACACGAGTGGGGACACGGGGACAGGGACAGGGACACAGGGACAGCGACGTGTACAGCGTGCAGCACGTGGTGTGGGTCAGTGACACGAGTGGGGACACGGGGACAGGGACAGGGACAGGGGGGACAGGGACAGGGGGACAGCGATGGGGACAGCGTGCAGCACGTGGTGTGGGTCAGTGACACGGGTGGGGGGACATGGGGGGGACACAGAGGGGACAGGGACATGGGGACAGCGACGTGTACAGCGTGCAGCACGTGGTGTGGGTGAGGGACACGAGTGGGACATGGGGGGGACACGGAGGGGACACGGGGACAGCGACGTGTACAGCGTGCAGCACGTGGTGTGGGTGAGGGACACGAGTGGGACATGGGGACAGGGACAGGGACAGGGACAGGGACATGGGGACAGCGACGTGTACAGCGTGCAGCACGTGGTGTGGGTCAGTGACACGAGTGGGGGGGACACAGGGGGGACACAGAGGGGACAGGGACAGCGACGTGTACAGCGTGCAGCACGTGGTGTGGGTGAGGGACACGAGTGGGGACAGGGATGGGGGGACAGCGACGTGTACAGCGTGCAGCACGTGGTGTGGGTCAGTGACACGGGTGGGACATGGGGACAGGGACAGAGACATGGGGGGACAGCGACGTGTACAGCGTGCAGCACGTGGTGTGGGTGAGGGACACGAGTGGGGACAGGGATGGGGGGGACACGGGGACAGCGTGCAGCACGTGGTGTGGGTGAGGGACACGAGTGGGGGGACACGGGGGGGACAGAGACATGGGGGGACAGCGACGTGTACAGCGTGCAGCACGTGGTGTGGGTGAGGGACACGAGTGGGGACAGGGACGGGGGGACAGGGACACAGGGACAGCGATGGGGACAGCGTGCAGCACGTGGTGTGGGTCAGTGACACGAGTGGGACACGGGGGACATGGGAAGAGGGGGCTTGGGGACATGGGGACAGGAGGTCACGTGGGGGGGTCTGGGGGTTTCAGGGCCATTTTGGGGCTCGGGACAGTGGGGGACAGGGAGTGTCAGGGGACAGTGTGTGGGGGTCAGGGTAATTTGGGGGTCAGGGGACAGTGGGGGCTCTGGGAGGGGGTGGTGGTATCCCAGCCGTGGTGCATTGTGGGTAACCCTGTTTTGGGGCGGAAGGGCCGGATTTAAGAAAAAAGGGGGTGCTCAGGGGGTTTTGGGGTGCCTCCTCCCCAATTTCACTGTGGTGATTTATTTTGGGGGTCAGCACGTGGAGGAGGGGGTCCCGCGCAGGAGGCGGGGCTGGGGGTTTGCTCAGGGGGTTTTTAGGGTACCCCCACCCCCAACTTCACTGTGGTGATTTATTTTGGGGGGTCAGCACGTGGAGGAGGGGTCCCGCGCAGGAGGCGGGGCTGTGCGCAGGGGATCTCATCACCCACGTGAACGGAGAGCCCGTGCACGGCTGGTGCACACTGAGGTCGTGGAGCTCATCCTCAAGGTCAGGGGGTAAATGAGGGGTGGGGGTCCTGGGGGGCTCAGGGACATGGGGGTCATGGGGTGAAGGTTTGGGGGTCCTGGTGGGGGCAGGGGGTGATGGGGGGTTGTGGTGGGGTCAGGGGCAACAGGGGGGTTCAAAGGGATCCCTCTGGGTCCTGTTTTGGGGTGGGTGACAGGGGGTGATGGGGGTGTCAGGGGTCATGGGGGTCTTTGGGGGTCACAGGGCTCAGGGTTTGGGGGTGGGTGGGTCCCATTGGGGGTGACCCCAATGGGGTCAAGGGTCCCACAGGGTCACAGAGGTGTCGGGGGGTGAGGGGGTCCCAATGGGGTCAAGGGGCCCCAGAGGTCACTGGGGGTCATGGGGGGTCACAGGGCTCAGATTTTGGGGGATGGTGGGTCCCATTGTGGGGGTGATGGGGATCAGGGGGTCCCAATGGGGTCAGAGGTCCCCAGAGGTCACAGAGGGGGTCATGGGGGTCAAAGGGCTCAGATTTTGGGGGGTTGGTGGGTCCTGGTGGTTCCCATTTTGGGGGCGATGGGGGTCCCAATGGGGTCAGGGGTCCCCAGGGGTCACAGGGGGTCATGGGGGGTCACAGGGCTCAGATTTTGGGGGATGGTGGGTCCCATTGTGGGGGTGATGGGGGGTCAGGGGATCCCAATGGGGTCGGGGTCCCCAGAGGACACAGAGGGGTTCATGGGGGTCACAGGCTCAGATTTTTGGGGGTTGGTGGGTCCTGGTGGTTCCCATTGTGGGGATGATGGGGGGGTCGCGGGCAGTGCCGGGTGGGGAGGGCGGGGGCTGTCTCAGGGAGGGTGGGGAGGGCCAGCTGTGCCCTTCCCCCCAGAGCGGGACGAAGGTGCTGGTGACCACGACCTCCCTGGAGAACACGTCCATCCGCCTGGGCCCCGCCCGGCGCCGCAGCGCCCGCGCCAAGATGGCCCGGAGGAACCGCCGGGGGCCCTGGGGGCCACGAGAGGTGGGAGGGGGCATGGGGTTCACTGGGGGATTTTGGGGGTATCAGTGGGGGTTTGGGGGTCATTGGGGGTGATTTGGGATGCACTGGGTGTCACTGGTGGTGACACCCAGTTGGGGGGGTGTCACTGAGGGTCACTGGGGGGTTTTGGGAGGTCATTGGGGAGGTCACTGGGGTCACTGGGGAGGTTGGGGGGGTCACTGGGGGTTCTGAGAGGTCACTGGGGAGTCACTGGGAAGGTTGAGGGGGTCATTGGGGATCACTGGGGAGGTTGGGGGGTCACTGGGGGTCATTGCTGAGGTTTGGGAGGTCATTGGGATGTCTGGTGGGTCACTGGGGAGACTGGGGGGTCACTGGGGAGGTTGAGAGGGATCCCTGGTGAGGTTGTGGGGGTCACTGGGGGATCACTGGTGAGGTTGTAGGGGTCACTGGTGAGATTGGGGGTCACTGGGGTCCCTGGTGAGTTTGGGGGTCACTGGGGTCCCTGGTGAGTTTGGGGGGGCCCCTGGTGAGTTTGGGGGGGTCACTGGGGGTCACTGGGGTCCCTGGTGAGTTTGGGGGGGTCACTGGTGAGTTTAGGGGGGTCACTGGGGGTCCCCGGTTGTCGCCGGTGTCCCCGGAGTGCTGAGGGTCCTCCGGGCCGCCAGGCGGCGCAGTGCGCTCTTCCGCCACCTGGCCCGCCAGGCGTCGCTGCTGCACACGAGCCGCTCGCTGACGTCACTGAGCCGCTCCCTCTCCTCCTCCGACTCGCTGCCCGCGTCCCCCACGCATGCGCGGGCCAGGGAACCCGGTACGGCCTCCGAGGGGGCGGGGCCTGAGGGGCGGGGTCATGGAAAGGGGGCGGGATTATGGAAATGAGTGGGATAATGGAATATTGGGAATGGGATAGTGGGAATGGGGGGATAATGGGAATGGGATAATGGGAATAAGGGGGGATAACGGGAATGGGGGGGATAATGGGAATGGGGGGGATAATGGGAATGGGGGGGTAATGGGAATGGGGGGATAATGGGAACAGGGGTATAATGGGAATGGGGGATAATGGGAATAAGGGGGGATAATAGGAATGTGGGGGGGATTATGGGAATGGGGATAATGGGAATAGGATGTGACCGTGGAAACAGGATGGGACCTGCTGGAATGGGATGGGACCATGGGAATGGGACAGGGCTATGGGAATGGGACGTGACCGTGGGAATGGGATGGGACCACTGGAATGGGATGTGACAATGGGAACGGGATGGGATCATGGGAATGGGATGTGACCATGGAAACAGGGTGGGACCACTGGAGTGGGACGGGACTGTGGGAATGGGATGTGATCACTGGAATGAAATGTGACCACTGGAATGGGATGGAACCACGAGAATGGGACAGGACTATGGGAATGGGACGTGACCGTGGGAATGGGATGGGACAATGGGAGCGGGATGGGACCACTGGAATGGGATGTGACAATGGGAATGGGGTATGACCACTGCAATGGAATGAGACCATGGGAATGGGATGTGGCTGGGAATGGGATGTGACCATGGGAATGGGATGGAACCATGGGAGTGGGATGGGATCATGGGAATGGGATGGGACAATGGGAGTGGGATGGGACCATGGGAATGGGATGGGACAATGGGAGTGGGATGGGACCATGGGAATGGGATGGGACAATGGGAATGGGATGGGACCATGGGAATGGGATGTGACCATGGAAACAGGGTGGGACCACTGGAATGGGACGGGACTGTGGGAATGGGATGAGACCATGAGAATGGGATGGGACCATGGGAATGGGACAGGATTAAGGCAATGGGACATGACCATGGGGATGGGATGTGACAATGGGAATGGGATGTGACCATGGGAATGGGATGGGACAATGGGAGTGGGATGGGACCATGGGAATGGGATGGGATCATGGGAATGGGATGGGATCATGGGGATGGGATGTGACCATGGAAACAGGGTGGGACCACTGGAGTGGGATGTGACCGTGGGAATGGGATGGGACCATGAGAATGGGATGTGACCACTGGAATGGGATGGAACCACGAGAATGGGACAGGACTATGGGGATGGGACGTGACCGTGGGAATGGGATGGGACAATGGGAGCGGGATGGGACCACTGGAATGGGATGTGACAATGGGAATGGGATGTGACCAAGGGAATGGGATGTGACCATGGGAATGGGATGGGACCATGGGAGTGGGATGGAACCACGGGAATGGGACAGGACTATGGGAATGGGACGTGACCATGGGAATGGGATGGGACCACTGGAATGGGATGTGACAATGGGAGTGGGATGGGACAATGGGAGTGGGATGGGATCATGGGAATGGGATGTGACCATGGAAACAGGGTGGGACCACTGGAATGGGACGGGACTGTGGGAATGGGATGAGACCATGAGAATGGGATGGGACAATGGGAGTGGGATGGGACAATGGGAGTGGGATGGGATCATGGGAATGGGATGGGACCATGAGAGTGGGATGTGACCATGGGAATGGGATGGGACCATAGGAATGGGATGTGATCACTGGAATGAAATGTGACCATGGGAATGGGATGTGACCATGGGAATGGGATGGAACCATGGGAATGGGACATGACCACGGGAACGGGATGTGCCTGTGGGAACGGGCCGGGCTGGGCCCGCGGTGCCGCCGCCGCTGCCCCTGACCCTTCCGTGTCCCCCCAGGAGCGTCCCCCCCCAGCAGCAGCTCCCCGGGCTCGTCGGCCCCCCCGTCCCCGGCGGGTCCCCACCTGCGGCCGAGCTCCCTGCAGGGGCTGTCCCCGAAGCTGCAGCGCCAGTACCGCGCCGCCCGGTGCCGCTCGGCCGGCAGCATCCCCCTGTCCCCCCTGGCCCACACCCCGTCCCCCGCCGCCTCCCCGCCCGCCTTCCCGCCAAGCTGCACCCCAAAACCGCCGAGGCCTCCCGCCGCGCCCCCGCCGCGGGGCCCCCTGGCCGGACAAGGGGCTCCGGGACCCCGACCCGCGCTAAGCTGGGCTTGGACCCCCAGGAAGGAGTTCCCGGCGGAGCCCCCTGCAGAGCTTGGCCGAGTGGGACGGGAGGGGCCCGCCGAGACCTCCCCCCAGCACCAACAACCCCCCAGCACCACCCCCGCCTCCGCGCCGCCTGGGCCGGCAGGAGCTGCCGCCGCCCCTGGGGGCCTGAGGGACCTCCCACCCCGGCGGGCCACGAGGAGCCCCCGCCGCCCCACCCCCACCTGGCGGAGCGGGGGGCGGGGACCCCAAGGCGCTGAGCCGGTGCAGGAGCACGAGCGGGGCGGGGCGGCCCCCGTGCCCATCGTGGTGGTGGGGCCTGAGCGACCCCGGGACCCCCGAGCGCCCCCGGAGCCCCCGGGCGTTGAGCTTAACCCCCCTCACCCCCGTCCAATGGCTGTAAATAAGGGGGGCGGGGGATCCCCCACCCCACGGACCCCCAGGCATGCGGGGTCGCACATATCGCCTCCCCCCCTTGTGCCCCCCTGCCCCCCGTGTACATGAAGGGTAAATACTGTGACACCCCCCAAAAAACCACACACACACCCCCGTGTGACGTCATGGACCTGGCACTGCCCCCGGTGTGATGTCATCGATCCAGACCCCCAGAGTGGTGCCACCCCCAAACCCCCAAGGGTCTCCTCTTTGCCCCCCCAGGTTACCCCTCGGTGGTGACGTCATCGTGGTGATGATGTCACGGTGCTGACGTCACGGGGCGGACATGGTTTGGGGAGGGAAGTGACATCATCGAGACTGTAGTGATGTCATCACCGCTGAAGATTTGATGACGTCATGGCCTCAGTGTCACCAATCGCGCATCAGTGACGTCACAGGCAATGATGTCACACCTAGCGGGGTCACACGAGTGGGTGACGTCACCGCCACCCCCGTGACATCATCACACTGTCCCTCCATCCCCTCCCCCTGTTCTCGCTATGCAAACGCCCCTCCCCCACCGCGGGACATTTTGGGGGCGGGGAGCCGAGAGGGCCCTAGGACCAATAAAGGCCGTTCAGCACCGACCCCCCCTCAGCGTCTTGGGGGGACACGGGGAGGGGGGCGGGGGTGGGGAGAAACGCCTCATAACTCCCTGGGACCCCCGGAGCCCTCCCAGCCCCGGGTGGTGATTTGGGGGTCCCACATCCTTGGGGACACCCCCTCCCAAACCCCAACCCCCATGTGGTGATTTGGGGTCCCGTCACCCCGGAGCCCCCTGGGTGGTGATTTGGGGGTCCCGCAGCCCCAGGACGCACCCCGGGATGGGATTTTGGGGTCGTGTCCCCCATCCCCCCGAAGTCCCCAGGGAGGTGATTTGAGGGTCCCACAGCCCCGAGGACACCCCCTTCCCCCCCCCAGTTTGGGGGTCCTGCAGTGCCGGGGATGTGATTCTGGGACCCCCACTCCTCCCAGAGACCCCCCAGTTATCCCCTCCACCCCATGCCGGGAGACCCCAACTCCAACCCAGGGACCCCCCAGATTCCCACCAGGAACCCCGAGACCCCTCCCGACCCCCCTGGAACCCCAATTCCCCAGAGACCCCCTAGGGACACCCCAGTGCCCCCTTAGACCCTCCCAGACCCCCAGGAACCCCCAATGTCCCCCTGGACCCTCCCAGACCCCCCAGAAACCCCAGTGCCCTTCTAGACCACCCCAGACCCCCCAATTGCTCTGGGGACCCCCAGAGACGCCCCCAGGGACCCCAATCCTCTCCCCCAACCCGCGGACACTCGTGGGTTAAAGTCCGTCCCACCCCCTGTCACGCCCCTGTCACGCCTCTCCACACCCCCTGTGACGTCACGGCCCTACCGGGTCCGTTCACCGCCCAAATCGAACGGTCCGGGGGTCCTGGGGTGTCACGGGGGTCCTGGGGTCCGGGGTCCTGGGGTCGCGGTCACCAGAGGGGTCCGGGGCCAGCTGGGGGCTGTTGGGGAGCAATTTGGGGGTCGCGGGGGGATTTTGGGGTGTTGGGAAGCGCTTGGGGTCTTCGGGAGGGACCCTGTGGACATTGAGGCGGGGGTCCCAGGGGGTCTGAGGGAGAATGAAAAGGGAAATTTGGGGTCCTGGAGGGCTCTGCAGCGTGGTTCTTTGGGGGAGGGGGAGGAGGGAACTGGAAGTTCCTGGGAGGAATTGGGGGTCCCTGGAGGGGATTTGGGGTCCTGAGTGGGTCCTGAACGGGAGGGGGTGGTGGGAGGGTGAGAAAGTTGGGGGTCCCAGGCGGGTCTTTGGGGTGGGGGAAGAACTGGGGGTCTCGGGGTGGGGAATGGGGGTCCCTGGGGAGGGGGATCTCTGGGGGTCTCTGACCCTCCCTGTGCCCCCCCAGCCCCCCATGGCGCTGCGATTCGCTGCCCCCCTCCTGCGCCTGGCCCGGAGCGGCGTCCGCTGGGGGGGCACCGGCCCCCCGGCACAGGGTGAGTGGGGAGACCCCACCCAAAACTGCCCTCACCCCATCCCTCGGCATCGGGGTGAGTGGGGAGAGACCCCCACTCAAAACTGACCCCCCTCATCCCCGGCACGGGGTGAGTGGGGAGACCCCCACCCAAAACTGCCCCCCATCCCCGGCACGGTGGAGTGGGGAGAGCCCTCCCCAAAACTGACCCCCCCATCCCCGGCACGAGGTGAGTGGGGAGACCCTCCCCAAAACTGCCTGAGCCCCCTGTCAGTGTCTGAGCCCCCTCACTGCGTGCCCCCCAGCCGCCCCCTTCGACTGGCAGGACCCGCTGGGGCTGGAGGGGCTGCTGAGCCCCGAGGAGCGGCTGCTGCGAGACACGACCCGCAAGTACTGCCAGGAACGGCTCCTGCCGCGGGTCCTGCGGGCAAACCGGGATGAGGGTACCCCAAAACACCCCCTGAACCCCCCAAATCAGCCCGAGACCCCTGACCCACCCCAAATCACCCTGACCCACCCTGAGACCCCCAAACTGCACCTGCAAGTCCTGCCAGGAGCGGCTCCTGCTGCGGGTCCTGCGGGCGAACCGGGATGAGGGTACCCCAAAAACAGCCCCCTGAACCCCCCAAATCACCCCTGAGACCCCTGACCCACCCTGAGACCCCCAAACTGCACCCGCAAGTCCTGCCAGGAACGGCTCCTGCCGCGGGTCCTGCGGGCAAACCGGGATGAGGGTACCCAAAAACACCCCTGAACCCCCCAAATCACCCCTGAGACCCCTGACCCCCCCAAAATCACCCTGACCCCCTGAGACCCCCCAAAACACCCACTGACACCCCCCACAAGTCCTGCCAGGAACGGTTCCTGCCGTGGGTCCTGCGGGCGAACCGCGATGAGGGTACCCCAAAAACACCCCCCAAAATCACCCCTGAGACCCCTGACCCACCCTGAGACCCCTAAATATCAACCCCCCCTAAAAAAATAACCCCTGACTCCCCCATATTCCCCTAACCCCCTCAGACCCCTAAATCCCCTCTGACCCCTCATTCCCCCCAGTCCCCCCAAACCCTCGATCCCCTCCACCCCAAAGCCCCCTAGCACCCCCCAGTCCCCAAACCTGGGCCCCCAACACCTCCAACTCCCCCTTCCCTCCCTACAGGCCCAAGGTGGGGGCAGGGACTTGAGGGACCCCAAACCCCACCCTGGGGTGCCCTTTGCCCCCTCCCCCATTTCAGACCCCCTTTGTCCCCACCCCAGTGTTTGACCGGAGATCGTCAATGAACTGGGGGCTCTGGAGTCCTGGGCCCCACCATCCAAGGTCAGGGGGCCAGGGGGCTTTGGGGTCCTCACTGTGGGGAGCTGGGGAGTGGGCACATGGGGGTCCCTGGGTGACCCTGGGGTCTTGGGTGACACTGGGGGTCCCTGTGAGGACTCTGGGGGTCTCTGGTGATCCATAGGGTGACACTGGGGGTCCCTCACAGGGTATGGGGGTGGTCCCTGTGTGATCCTGGGGGTCTGTGGGTGACACTGGGATGACTGGTGGGGGGGGGCTCTGTGTCACCCTGGGGGTCCCTGGGGTGACTTTGGGGGTCCCTGTGTGATTTTGGGGGTCCCTGTGTGACCCTGGGGGTCCCTGTGATAACTCTGGGGGTCCCTGTCTGACCCTGGGGGTCTCTGTGATGATTCTGGGGGTCTCTGTGATGACTCTGGGGGTCTCTGGGGGTCTCTAGGGTACGGCTGTGCGGGCACCACGTCGGTGGGCTACGGGCTGGTGATACTGGGGGTGGGTGACACTGGGGGTCTCTGTGATGACTCTGGGGGTCCCTGTCTGACACTGGGGTCTCTGTGATGACTCTGGGGGTCTCTGGGGGTCCCTGTGATGACTCTGGGGGTCTCTGGGGGTCCCTAGGGTACGGCTGTGCGGGCACCACGTCGGTGGGCTACGGGCTGGTGACACTGGGGGTGGGTGACACTGGGGGTCCCTGGGATGACTCTGGGGGTCTCTGGGGGTCCCCAGGGTACGGCTGTGCGGGCACCACGTCAGTGGGCTACGGGCTCGTGACACTGGTGGTGGGTGACACTGGGGTCCCTGACTGACTCTGGGGGTCTCTGGGGTCACTCTGGGGGTCTCTGTGATGACTCTGGGGGTCCCCAGGGTACGGCTGTGCGGGCACCACGTCGGTGGGCTACGGGCTGGTGACGCGGGAGCTGGAGCGCGTGGACAGCAGTTACCGCTCCGTGCTCAGCGTCCAATCCTCCCTCGTCATGTTCCCCCTCTGGGCCTACGGGACCCCCGCCCAGAGGGAGCGCTACCTGCCCCGCCTGGGTGAGACCCCTGGGCTGGGGGGAGGGACGGGGGGCACAGGGGGCAGGAGGGGGGTCTGTGGGGCAGGAGGGGGTCTTTAGGGAAGAGTGGGGTCTGTGGGGCAGGAGGGGTCTGTGGGGCAGTTTGGGGATATGGGGCAGGTTGGGGGTCTGTGGGGCAGGAGTGGGGTCTGTGGGGCAGTTTGGGGGATATGGGGCAGGTTGGGGGTCTGTGGGGCAGGAGTGGGGTCTGTGGGGCAGTTTGGGGGATATAGGGCAGGAGTGGGGTCTGTGGGACAGGAGTGGGGTGTGAGGGGCAGATTGGGGGGAGTTATTGGGGTAGGAGTGGGGTGTGAGGGGCAGCTGGGGGGAGATCTGTGTGGGGCACCCTGGGGTGGCTCTGTGGGGTCCCCGGGGTGTCCCTGACACCCCCTCCCTCCCCTGTGTGTCCCCCCCAGCCCGGGGGGAGATGTTGGGGTGCTTTGGGCTGACGGAGCCGAACCACGGCAGCGACCCTGGCTCGATGGAGACGCGGGCGCGGCTCAACCCCGGGGGGGGCTCCTACACCCTCAGGGGCACCAAGACCTGGTGAGACCCCAAATCCCAGACACAGGGACCCCAGGGCCCCCTGACCCCCCTAAACCCACCCCAAACCCTCCTGATCCCCCTAAACCCACCCCAAACCCTCCTGACCCCACCAGGATCAGCAATGCACCTACACCCTCAGGGGCACCAAGACCTGGTGAGACCCCAAATCCCAGACACAGGGACCCCCAGAACCCCCCTGATCCCCCCTAAACCCACCCCAAACCCCCTGACCCTCTAAACCCACCCAAACCCCTGATCCCCCTAAACCCACCCAAACCCCCTGATCCCCCTAAACCCACCCATGTCCTCCTGTCCCCACCGGATCAGCAATGCACCTACACCCTCAGGGGCACCGAGACCTGGTGAGACCTCAAACCATCCCCCTAAAACCCCTTTAACCCCCCAAAACCCCTTCTAACCCCCCCAAACCCTCTAACGCCCCCCAGGATCACCAACTCGCCCGTGGCCGACCTGTGCTTGGTGTGGGCCAAGTGTGAGGAGGACGGCAGGGTGAGGGGCTTCCTGGTGGAGCGCTGGACCCCCGGGCTGAGCACCCCCAAAATCGAGGGCAAGTTCTCCCTGAGGGCCTCGACCACCGGGATGATCGCCCTGGACGACGTGGAGGTGCCCAGGACAACGTGCTGCCCAACGCCGTGGGGCTGGCGGTCAGTGGGGGGCTTGGAGGGGGACTGGGGGGTCCCAGGGGGTCCTGGTGCCCAGTGCTGTGGGGCTGGCAGCGGGTGGGGAGGTTTAGGAGGGGTCTGGGGACACTGGGGGTCCCAGGGGACTGGGGGTCCTTGGGGTCCCAGGGGTCCTGGTGCCCAGTGCTGTGGGGCTGGCAGCGGGTGGGGAGGTTTGGGGGCCAGTCTGGGGGATCACAGGCAGGTTGGTTTTGTGGGGTTGGCAGCGAGTGGGGTCTGGGGTGGGGGGTTGTCCTGGGGGTCCTGGTGCCCAATGCTGGGGGCTGCTGGTGGTGGGGGATCTGAGGGAGATCCTGAGGGTTCCAATGACCCCCCCTCTTGCCCCTCCAGGGCCCCTTTGGGTGCCTGACCCGTCCCTGTTACGGCACCGCCCGTGGCACGTCGGGCACCACCGGGGCTGGGGGTGTGCTGGGCACAGCACTGGGGGGCTGCTGGTGAGGGAGGGGTCTCAGAGAGGTTGTGAGGGGGTCCCACTGACCCCCCCCTTGCCCCCCCAGGGCCCCTTTGGGTGCCTGACCCAGGCCCGGTACGGCATCGCGTGGGGCGCGCTGGGCGCGGCCGAGGCGTGCCTGGAGACCGCTCGTCAATACGTCCTGGACAGGTACCTGGGACACGTTTGAGGGGGGACAAAAGGGGGTCTGGGTGCCCCCCAAACTCACCCCCCACTCTTTGGTGCCCCCCCAGGAAGCAGTTCGGGGGGCCCCTGGCACGGAACCAGCTGGTGCAGAGGAAGTTGGCGGACATGGTGACCGAGATCGCGCTGGGGCTGCACGCCTGCCTGCGCCTCGGCCGCCTCAAGGACGAGGGCAGGTGGGCTCAGGGGGTCCCCAACACCGGGGGTCCCCAACACTGGGGGGGCGTCCCCAACACGGGGGCTGTCCAGTCCCTGTCCCCTGTGTCCGTCTTGTCCCCTGTCCCTGTCCCCGCACCGGGGGTGTTGATGCTGAGGTGGAAATTTAAGGCACTGGGAATGATGTGAGAATGACATGGGACATGGAGTGACAGGAATGATGTGGGACAAGCTGGGGGGACTCCCGGGGGGTCCCACAGGGGGTTCAGTGTCCCCACCCCATCCCCACAGGGCCAGCCCCGAGATGGTGTCGATGCTGAAGCGCAATTCCTGCGGGAAGGCGCTGGGGGTGGCAGGGGGGGCTCAGGGGACAGGGGGTGCTCAGGGGACACAGGGGGTCTCAGGGGGGTCTCAGTGTCCCCATCCCTGTCCCCACAGGGCCAGCCCTGAGATGGTGTCGATGCTGAAGCGCAATTCCTGCGGGAAGGCGCTGGCCATCGCGCGGGACGCGCGGGACATGCTGGGGGGCAACGGGGTGTGCGACGAGTTCCACGTCATCCGGCACCTCATGAACCTCGAGGCCGTCAACACCTACGAAGGTACCGCGGGGGGGGGGTCCTGGGGGGGTCCCGGGGGGGGTCTTTGGGGCTCACGCCCTGCTTGTGCCTCCCCACAGGAACCCACGACATCCACGCGCTGATCCTGGGCCGAGCCATCACCGGGATCCAGGCGTTCGCCCCCCCCAGGGGGACATAGTGGGGACAGCTGGCACCGTGGGGACACCAGGGACACCAGGGACAGCTGGCACCGTGGGGACAACAGGGACACCCAGGACAGTGGGGACAGCTGGCACCGTGGGGACACCAGGGACACCCAGGACACTAGGGACAGCTGGCACCGTGGGGACACCAGGGACACCCAGGACAGCGGGGACAGTGGGACACCCATCAGGGACACTCAGGACATTGGGGACACCCAGCGCAGGTGGGGACAGGTGGCACTCGCAGGGAGGGACGTGGGGACACAGCAATGCCACCTGGACACGGAGCCACCACCCGGACTCATTGTCACCAACGGGACCTGGTGTCACCCCAACCCAATCTGGTGTCACCAGCCGGACCCAACATCACCAACTGGACCCAATGTCACCAACTGGACCCGGTGTCACCCCAACCCAACCTGGTGTCACCAGCTGGACCCAATGTCACCAACTGGACCCAGTGTCACCAACTGGACCCGGTGTCACCAACTGGACCCGGTGTCACCCCAACCCAACCTGGTGTCACCAGCTGGACCCAATGTCACCAACTGGACCCGGTGCCACCCCAACCCAACTTTGTGCCATCGACGGGGCCCAGTGTCACCAACAGGGCCGGGTGTCACCAGCTGGACACGGTGCCACTGACGAGCCTCGGTGTCACCCCACCCAAACTCACGTGCCACTGGCAGGGCCCGGTGTCACCACCCGAACCTCCTGTCACCGGCGGGACTCGGTGGCACCGACTGGACTCGGTGTCACCAGCGGGACTGGGTGGCACTGACGGGATTCGGTGTCACCCACCAACCCTGTTGTCACCCAGGTGTCACCAATGGGGCTGGTGTCCCCCCCAGGACTCAGTGTCACCCATGGGAGCCGGTGTCCCCCCCAGGACAGGACTCAGTGTCACCCATGGGAGCCGGTGTCCCCCCCCCAGGACAGGACTCAGTGTCACCCACCAGCCCTGCTGTCACCTGGGTGTCACCAAGGGGACCCCGGATGTGCCTTCGCCGTCCCTGCAGCCAATAAAGGGCAGGACGGCCCCTCCCCCCCCGTGCCAGCCACCATTAATTAACAGCAGCGCTAATTAACCCTCCTCAGCAGCGCTAATTAACCCGCCAGGCCCCCCCCACCCCGTCCCAGCTCCTGGGGGGGCTCCGGCTCTTTATTTGTTCCCAACACCAACGGCAACGCAAAAACAAGCCCCTTTTGGGGGGCCAAAATCCCCCCTCCAGCTTTTGGGGTCCCTGAAGGTTTTGGGGGGTCCCGTTTAGGTCTGGGGGACCCCTCAGGCAACGGGCAGAGGTCTCAGTAAGGTTTGGGGGGTCCCGATGAGGTCTGGGGGTCCCCTCAGGGCTTGTTCTGCAGGCACAGGTCCCTGTAAGGTTTGGGGGGGTCTCTCTAAGCTTTGAGGGGGTCTCTCTCAGGCCTGGGGCCCCCTAAAGGCTTGTTCTGCAGGCACAGGTCCCTGTGAGGTTTGGGGGGTCTCTCTCAGGTCTAGGGGTCTCTCTAGATCTGGGGTCTCCGTGGGTTGGGGTCTCTCTAAGGTTTTTGGGGTCCCCTCAGGGCTCGTTCTGCAGGCACAGGTCCCTGCAGGCCTCCTCCATGGAGCAGCAGACGCGGCGCAGCTCGGCCTGGGCCCTGTCCAGGCGCTCCATGAGCTCGGCCAGCTCGTGCAGGCGCCGCTGGATGCGCTCGTTGTGCAGCCCGTAGAGGTGGAAGAGCCGCTCCTCCAGCTGCTCCGCCAGCGCCGACACCTGCGCGGGCAGCGAGCGGGGCCGCGGCTCGTCCCGGGGCTGGCACGGCCCTGCTTCTGTCCCTGTCCCCATCCCTGTCCCCGGGGCTGGCACGGCCCTGCTTCTGTCCCTGTCCCCATCCCCGTCCCCGGGGCTGGCACGGCCCTGCTTCTGTCCCCATCCCTGTCCCTGTCCCCGGGGCTGGCACGGCCCTGCTTCTGTCCCCATCCCTGTCCCTGTCCCCGGGGCTGGCACGGCCCTGCTTCTGTCCCCATCCCCATCCCCGGGGCTGGCACGGCCCTGCTTCTGTCCCCATTCCCATCCCCGGGGCTGGCAGGGGCAGCTGCGTCCCCCCCACGCTGGCCCCGCTCCCGGCCCGGCCCGGCGAGCGCCACCTGAGCCCCGGTGGCCGCGGTGATCACCGAGAGCGCCGGGTCAGCGGCGGCCGCAGCTGCCGGGCCCGGGGCTGCCATCTGCGCCGGGGCCTGGGGACACCCCCGCGGGGACCCCCGGGGGGAGGGAGGGCTGAGGGGGCAGCTGCGGCCGCCCCCGAGGGGGGTCCGGGCGGGGGTCCCGCAGCTGGGGCCGGGCAGAGCCGCCGCTCCCCCACCGCCCTCCCGCTCCCTCCCCGCTCCGGGTGGGCACGGGGACCCCCCCCACAGCCGCTCCCCCCTCGTGCCCCGTCCCCGCACCCACCTGGAGCAGGAGGGAGCTGCGGAAGGTGCCGAGCGCGGCGTGGTCGCTCTCGCGGCCGGCGTTGATGCGGGAGATGAGGCGCTGCACCCGCTGCCGCAGCCCCTCCACGCGCCCCGACACCCCCGACAGGTACCGCGACGAGCAGGGCGGCAGCGGCGGCTCCTCCGGCCTCGGCGGGGACACGGACACGAGTCGGGGACAGACACGGGGATGAGGGACAGGAACAGGGGACAGGGACACCCCAACAGGTGACAGGGACATCCCAACAGGTGACAGGGACACCCCAACAGGGACACCCCAACAAGGACAGGGACACCCCAACAGGGACAGGGACATCCCAACAGGTGACAGGGACAGCGACAGGGACACACCAGCAGGGACAGTGGAGAGGGACAGGGACACACCGACAGGGAGAGGGGACAGGGACAGTGACACCCCAACAGGTGACAGGAACACCCCAGAAGGGACACCCAGCAGGACAGGGACACCCCAGCAGGGACATGGAACAGGGACAAGGACACACTGACAGGGGACAGGGACCCCCTGGCAGGGGTGAGCACTCCACCAGGGAGGGGACAGGGACCCCCATCAGGGCCAAGGACCCCCCATTAGGGATGTGTATCCCACTGGGGACGGGATGGGGACCCCCTTGTGAGGGTCACAGACCCCCAGGGATACGGACCCCTCATCAGGGCACAAGGACCCCTCTTTTTCCCCCCCATTTCCCTCAAACCCCTGCCAGGGCACAGGTGAGGGTGGTACCTGTCGGAGTCCTCTCCGGGAGGCTCTTTGGGGTCCCTGCCAGGTCCCCCCTCCTGCTCGGGACCCTCGGGCTCCTTCCGCGACATCCTGGCCCTTGGGGGGGGCTCTGGGGAAGGACCCCCGGGTTGGGGACAGTGCTGGGGGGCTGCAACACCCCCAACCTGCGGGGGGGAACTGGGGTCCCAGGGGTGTGTTGGGGTCCCAGGGGTGTGTCAGTGGTCCCGGGGGGTGGGTTGGGGGTCCCTGGGTGGGTCAAGGCTCGGGGGTCCCGGATCCGGCACCGACCTGAGGGGACCCCCTCAGCCGCCCCTCACACCTGGTGGGCGGGACCCTCCGGCTGACTGACACCCGACCCGGCCAATCAGCGGGCGCCTCTCGCACCGCGGCGCTGATGATTGGCGGGGAGGCGGAGCCCCAGGGATGACTGGCATCTGCATCGACCAATCAGCGCTAGCTCGGGAGACGCGGCAGCCAATCAGACCAAAGGCGGGAAAGGCGGGAAGGGCCGGGGAGAAGAGACCGCGATGGCGCCCGGGGGGGGGTCCCGGGGTGGGGCCCAAGGGGGTCTTGAGGGTCCCAAAGGGGGTCTGAGGGGACAATAAACCCTCCCCAAGCGCCGCCCCACGCATGGTTTCCACCCCAGTCCACACACAGGAACGGCCAGCCCACGGGACTTTATTGGGGGGTGGGGAGGACCCCCGAGGACGAGACCCCCCAAAATGAGGGGAAGGGGAGGTGGGGAGGGGGTCACACGTCCAGACGGCACAGGGGGCTGTCGTAGACCATCTGCAGGTTGACTCGGTGCCCCACGAGCTCGCGGATGTTGTTGATGCCGTATTTGATCATGGTGGGTCTGGGGGAGATGGGGGAAGGAAAGGAAGGGGGGCCGTCAATGGGCGCCCCCTCCCCAAATTGGGCCCCCATCCCAACCCCATCCCCATCCCCCCGGCGCCCCCCACTCACCGCTCGAGCGAGAGCCCCCAGGCGATGACGGTGACGTTGTCGGGGAGCCCCATGGGCAGCAGCAGCTCGGGCCGGAAGACCCCCGAGTTTCCCACCTCCACCCACTTCTTCAGGCCTGGGGAGGGGGCTGGGGGTGATCTGGGGCACCCCGGAGACCCCCCCGAGACAGGGGAGACCACCCCCCTCATATCCAAATTCCAGAGACACCCCCCCTCTCATTACTGGAACCCCAAAGACCATCCCCCCCACCCCCTCCATGGGAGCTCAAAGCCAGGCCGACCCCCACCCCCAAAATCCCCCAGTCCTCCTCCCCTGCCCTAATTGAGGACCCCCTACCCTAAGCGGGGGTGCCCCCAAACCCTCTCCCCTCAGGATCCCCTCCTCTAAGGGAGCTCCCCAGACCCCAAGACGCCCTTGCTCTCAATGGGAGCCCCCCAGCCCCTCCTGCCCTAATTGAGGACCCCCTACCCTAAGCGGGGGTGCCCCCAGACCCCCACCCCTCCAGAGCTCCCCAGGCCCCCCCTCACCCTGGTGGTAGCTGAAGACCTCCCATGCTGGGCTCGGTGTAGGGGTTGTAGGCGGGTTTGAAGCGCAGCTGGGAGATCCCTGGGGGGATCAGGGGGTCAGGGGGGGCTCTGGAGGGGTCCCTTCCCCCCCTAAACCCCCTGGCGCACCCAGCTTGTTGAAGAACTGCCTGAGGGTGCCCATGAGGTGGCCCAGGGTGAGCCCCCGGTCGGCCACGACCCCCTCGACCTGGTGGAACTCGGCCAGGTGCGTCGCGTCCAGGCTCTCGTTGCGGAACACGCGGTCGATGGAGAAATATTTCACGGGGGTGAACTTCTCCTGGGGAGGGGGGGGGGAAAAGGGCAGGTGAGACCTCCACCCTCTCCCCATGGCTGCCCCTGAACCCCTCGGACCACCCCTGAATGGCTCTGAGCCCCCCAAAGCACCCGGAGCCCCCTAAACTGCTCTGAGCCCCCATAAAGAGCTCTGACCCCTCTAAACTGCTCTGACCCCTAAGCTGCTCTGACCCCTAAAACTGCTCCTGCCCCCCCCCAAACTGCTCTGACCCCCCATAAAGAGCTCTGACCCCCCTAAACTGCTCTGACCCCTCCTAAACAGCTCTGGCCCCCCCAAACTGCTCTGATCCCCTAAACTGCTCTGACTCCCAAACCCCACCTGACCCCCTCCTAAACCTTCTGCTGACCCCCAAACCAACTCTGACCCTTCTCAAGTCCCTCTGACTCTCCACATAACCTCCCTGAGCCCCTTCCAATTCTCCCTGACCCCCCAAACTCCGTGACTCCCCAAGACCTCCCTGACCCCCCAGATCTCTGTGACCTCCCCAGATCCCTGTGACCCCCCTCAGAGCCTCCCTGACTCTCCCATGCCCCCCCAGACCTGCTGTGCCAGGCGGAACAGGGCGCCCTGGCGCTGGCCGACGCCAGTGGGTTCTCAGCAGGTTCTTCTCGGGCCTCCTCCACCTTCCAGTCGTACCTGTACCTGCTGGGGGCCCGGGAGGTTTGGGGGCCGGGGGTGTGTTCAGGAGGGCGGGGGCACCCCTGGGGGTGGGGGTCTCACCCTGAGAGCCGTGATCCCTCCTGGGAGTGAACCTTCTTCACTCGCGAGCTGTAGCCGGGGGGCAGCTGGGGGCCTCGCGGGGTCTGGGGGCACAACCCTCGTCAGGGGGGGTTGGGGGCTCAGGGGGGCAGGAAGGCTTGGAGGGGGTACCAGGATATGGGAGGGGGACACGCAAATGTGAAGGGGGGACAGAAGAGTCTGGCGGGGGGTGGTCAGAGCGGTTTGGAGGGGTAAAATTAGGGGTGGGGGCTCAAAAGAGTTTGGAGGAGATAAAAATTAGGGAGGGGGTCAGAGGGCGCTGAAGGGGAGCAGTGGGATTTGGGGAGCAGGTCAGGGGGTTTTCAGGGGGCTCAGAGGTGTTTTGGGGATGAGAATTTTAAGGGGGAGGATCACTGAAGGTTTCCAAAGGGCTCAGAAGGGGCTTGGGGGTCAGTGGGATTTGTGGGGGGTGGGGGTGTCACTGTTTCCAAGAGGATCAGAAGGGTCTGGGGGCCATTGAGACTCAGGGCAGGTCAGGGGTTCTGGGGTGTCTGAGGGGTCAATGGGACTTGGGGGAGGTCAGGGAGTTCCAGGGGTGCCAGAGGGGTCTGGGGGCCATTGAGACTCGGGGCAGGTCAGGGGGTTCCGGGGTGTCCGAGGGGTCGGGGTCAGTGGGACTTGGGGGAGGTCAGGGGGTTCCAGGGGTGTCAGAGGGTCTGGGGGCCAGTGGGATCTCAGGGCAGGTCAGGGGGTTCCCGGGATGTCCAAGGGGTCAATGGGACTTGTGGGAGGTCAGGGGTTTCCAGGGGGCTGAGTCAGTGACTGGGGGTCAGGGGGCTGGGGTGTCAGTGGGACTCGGGGCAGGTCAGGGGGGTCCAGGGGTGTCCGAGGGGTTCGGGACGGGGCTCAGAGGGTCTCTGTGCCCCCCTAAGCCCCACCCAGCAGGAAGAAGGTGTCGTGCTGGTCGCGCGCCGGGTGCTGCTGGGGCTGGAACAGCGCGTCGAAGTTCCAGAAGGAGCTCTCCACGAAGTTATCCGTGGGCATCTCCGTGAACCTGGGATGAGAGGGGGAGGTCCCTGCGTCACCAAGAAGCTCCCTGTGCCCCTCCCTGAGCCCCCCCAGGCCCCCCAGTCACTCACCCCATCTCCAGGAAGATCTGGCGCAGCTCGGAGCGCACCTTGAGCAGGGGGTGGAGGTGCCCGCAGGGCGGGGGCAGCCCCAGCGCCGAGAAGTTGTAGGGTTTGAAGGGCAGGCTGCGCCAGGACCCCCTGTGGGGACCCCAGGGGTTGTTCCAAGGTCACAGCAGGGGTGATTTTTTTTTGGGGGGGGTGTTAAAGGTCAGAGGTCACGCACGTGGAAATCATCTCGGGTGTCAGCTCCGTCTCCGGCCGCGCCACGGCCGTGCTGAAGGCGCTGCCCTTGCGGATCCAGAACGACTTCAGGGTCCTGGGGGGGCGCCCGGGGGGGTCAGGGGGAGTCCCCCAGACCCTCTAATTCCCCCCCAGACCCCCCCCTTCCCCCTCAGCTCACACTTCCAGCAGCAGCTTCCTCCGCTTGAGCTCGGCGCGGTCGCGCTCGGGCAGGGCCGGGGCCCCCCCCGCCCTCACCTGGCCCAGCTGCTCCTGCACCGAGTCCTGCACCGAGGGCACCTGGGGGGGGTGAAATGGGGAGGGGGGGACACCCCCGGGGTGGGGCTGGGCCCAACAGAGACACCCCCCCAGGACCCCTTCCCGGGATGGTTTTGGTTTCGGGGGATTCCCCCCCCCCCATCATTTCCAGGGTCTTCCCTTTGATCCCCCAGTTCCAGGGATCCCCAGGGACACTCCCAGTTCTTGGGACCCCCAAGGACCCTCCCAGTTCTTGGGGACCCCCAAGGACCCTCCCAGTTCCAGGGACCCTCAGGGACACTCCCAGTTCTTGGGGACCCCCAGGGACCCTCCCAGTTCCAGGGCCCCCCAGGGACGCTCCCAGTTCCAGGGACCCCCAGGGACCCTCCCAGTTCCAGGGACACTCCCAGTTCTTGGGGACCCCCAGGGACACTCCCAGTTCCAGGGACCCCCAGGGACCCTCCCAGTTCCAGGGACCCCCAGGGACCGTCCCAGTTCTTGGGGACTCCCAGGGACCCTCCCAGTTCCAGGGACCCTCAGGGACCCTCCCAGTTCCAGGGACCCCCAGGGACCCTCCCAGATCCAGGGACCCCCAAGGACCCTCCCAGTTCCAGGGACCCTCCCAGTTCTTGGGGACCCCCAGGGACCCTCCCAGATCCAGGGACCCTCCCAGATCCAGGGACCCCCAGGGACACTCCCAGTTCCAGGAACCCCCAGGGACCCTCCCAGATCCCGGGTACCACCCCCTCAAATCCTCCCCTCAGTCCCACCCACCCCAGGACCCTCCTGGTTTCCAGGGACCCCGCCTTGAATCCTCCCGATTTCTGGGGACCCCCTCCCTGGACCCTCCCTAGTCCCTCCGTGCCCCCTCGGGACCCTCCCCAGCCCCCCCGTGCCCCCGTGTCACTCACGGCTCGGAACACGCAGGCCCTCCCGAGCGCCCTTGTCGAGGCGGAGCCATTTGTTGGCCATGGCCTTGCTGAAGCCCAGGGACCCCCTGGCAGCTTCTGCGGGGGCGCAGCGCCCGTCACGGGACCCGCCGCCCACCCCCGGTGCCCCCCGACCCCCCAATCCCCCAGTGCCCTCAACAACCCCCCCAGTACCCCCCAGTGCCCCCAGTGCCTCCCCGGCTCAGGAATGGCCCCATCCCGGGGCTCCCACTCCCCAGCACTCCCTGTACCGGGCCCCTCTGACCCCTCGTCCCGGTACCAGTGACCCCGGACCCACCTGGGCCTCGGCCTGGGGGAGCCCCTGCTCGGGGAGGCTCCGGAACAGCCGCACCTCGGGGCTCCCGTCCCGCAGCACCTCCTGCCCCTCCGCGCTCAGCTCCCATCGCGTGGCCGTGCGGGGCTCGGCCTCGATCACCTGCGCCGGGAACACCGGGGTGGGCACCGGGAGAACCGGGGTGGGCACCAGGAACACCGGGATAACCGGGATAACCGGGATGGGCATCGGGAACACCGGGGTGGTCACCGGGATAACCGGGATGGGCAACGGGAACACCGGGGTGGGCACCGGGAACACCGGGATGGGCACCGGGAACACCGGGATGGGCACCGGGAGAACCGGGATGGGCAAAGGGAACACCGGGATGGGCAACGGGAACACCGGGATGGGCACCGGGATCACCGGGATGGGCACCGGGGGCATCCCCGGGGCGCCGCCCTCACCTCCCCCAGGGCCTGCAGGCTCTTCACGGCGCCCACGAGCGTCTGGTGGTCCACGCCGAGCTCGGCGGCGGCCTCGAGGCTGCAGAGCCCGCCGGGGGCCCCGGGCCGGTCCAGGCGCTGCAGGAGCTGCTCGGCCACGCCGGGCGCCATGGCCGGAAGTGATCCCGGCCCCGCCGGAAGTGGAGGGAGAGGGGGAGGAGAGTGTGGAGGGCGCCATCTTGGGAGTGGCATCGGCGCCATCTTGGGAGTGGCAAAGTGGCCTCGCGGGGGGTGGTGGAGCTCTGTTACGTCATTGATGCGCGCGATGACGTCACGCAGCGCTAACAGGGTCTACCACAGCTGCCCCCCCACGCACACCCCTCGGAGCCAGCCCCGGAGCTTCGGGGTTAGCTCAGGGTTCACTTTCCTTCTGTTCACACGAGCGGTGACGTCACTGGAGCAGTGACATCACCAGCGCTGTGTGAGGTCAAACACGAGCAGGAGACCCCCCCTCCCCCCGCCGCGGTTACCGGTCTCCCCCTCCCCATAATCCCGCCCCCCAAACCCCCTGCTTTTTCCCCGAAGCCCCCAACTAAAACCAGGCCTGGCCCTTTAAGAGCGCGCCTCCCACGCCCCCTTACGTGACCCCGCGCGCGGGGAGGGGGGGGCGTCTCCCACCGCACGCGTGGTCGCCTCTGATTGGCCGCCCCTCGCAACCAATGGGAAGCGGCCATCTGGGACGCCAACGTTCGGGGGCTGCGGGGCGGGCGGCGGGCGGGCGGCTCGGCCAATGGGAGCGGGCCGCGCGCGGGCCCCGGCCAATGGGAAAGGGGTGCGGGCGGGGCGAGGGGCGGCGGGAGGATAAAAAGGGCCGCGCGCCTCCGCCCCCCTCCGCAGTGTCCGGGCGGCGCCGGGCGGGGACGGAGCGGAGCGAGCGGCCATGAGAACCCTCAGCGCCCTCAGCGCCGTCCTGCTCGCAGCGCTCCTGGCGCCCGCCGCCGCGGGGCCCGCCCAGCTCTTCCGCGAGGAGTTCGCGGATGGAGGTGAAGGACAGAAGGAGGGGAGGGGAGGGGTGGGGTGGGGGTGTGTGTGGTGGTGGGGGTCGCTGAGGGCGGGGGCTCGTGAGGGGAAGGGGGTGGGCGGTGCCTGAGGGGGAGGGGCTGAGGAGGGGGTCGTGAGGGGTGGGAGGAGGAGGGGAGGGCCCCTCGTGTTGTCTGAGGGGAGGGACGAGCGGGGGGAGACCCTCCGTGCTCGCTGAGGCGGGGGAGGAGAGTGGGGGGGATCCGTGGTGTGCTCTGAGGGGAAGGAAGAGGTGGGGAAACCCCCCTGTGTTCTCTGAATGGGGGGAGGAGGGTGAGGGGACCCCCTGTGGCCTTTAAGGTGTGGGGAGGGCCCTCTGTGCTCCCTGAGGGGAAGAAGTGGGGGGGGACCCTCCTGTGTTCTCTGAGGAGAGCAAAGAGAGTGGGGGGAGATCTTCTGTGCTCTTTGGGGGAAGGGAGAGGCCACTGATCTTCTCTGAGGGGAGGGGAAGGATTTGGGGGGCCCCCAGTAAGAAATAACCGTCTATAATGTGTGAAGGAAGAGAGAGCACCTGTGTTCTCTGAGGGGAGGAAGAAGAGTCGGGGACTCCCTGTGCTCTTTAGGGGCGAGGGGATTTAGGAGGTCTCCCCTCAGGTTGGGGGGTCAAGCCAGGAAGGATTTGGGGGTGGGGGCTGAGGGGTCTCACCTGGGCTGGGGGGGGTGAGCCCTCAGGTGGAGCAGGGGCAGGTAAAACAGGTGGAGGGGAGGGAAAGGGGCAGGTAAAGGAGATGGAGAGGAGGGAAAAGAGCAGGAAAAGGATGGTGGGGGGATCCTAAAAGACTCTCTGGCACCAGGGCTTTGATTTTATTCCAAGACTCCCCTCAAAGCCTGAGCTCTCTGGGGTTGGGGGAAAGGAGCAGTTTGGGGGTTCAGGGCTGGTCGGGAAATGCTGGGGGGGGGTCCTGAGAGAGACCCCCTCACACCAGGGCTCTGCTTTACTCCATGGCCCCAAATCCTCTGAGATCCCCAAACCCTGAGATCTTTGGGACTGGATGGGGGAAAGGAGCATTTTGGGGGTTCAGGGGCAGGCTGGGATGTGCTGTGGGGAGGAGAGGGGGAGGCGATCCTGAGAGACCCCCTCACACCAGGGCTTTGCTTTCCTCTGGGACCCCCAAATCCTCCAAACCCCGAATTCTTCAGTCCTGGGGGAAAAAGGAGCATTTTGTGGGGGTTCAGGGAGGGAGAAGCAGGAGGTGCCCTGAGGAGGAGGGGTTGTGGGGGGGGGGGATCTCCAGAGACCCTCTGTGGATCTCCAAATTCCCTCTCCCCAAACCTCTGAGCTCTTTGTGATTTTGAGGGGGTGTGAAGGAGCAGTCTGGGGGTTCGGGAGCTGCCGTGAGGGGTCCTAAACTCTCCCCTTTCCCTCTCCCCCTGCCCCCCAGACGCCTGGAGCCGCCGGTGGGTGGAGTCGAAGCACAAACCCGACTACGGGCGGTTCGTGCTCACGGCCGGCAAGTTCTACGGCGACGCCGAGAAGGACAAAGGTGAGGGGGGAGGAGGAGGAGGAGGAGGAGGAGGAGGTCGGGAGACCCCCGGGGCGGGGCCGTGCCCCCTCCTCACCCTCCCGGGGTGCCCCCCCCAGGCATCCAGACGAGCCAGGACGCCCGTTTCTACGCCCTGTCGGCGCGCTTCGAGCCCTTCAGCAACCGCGACAAGACGCTGGTGCTGCAGTTCACGGTGAAGCACGAGCAGAACATCGACTGCGGCGGGGGCTACGTCAAGCTCTTCCCGGCCAGCCTGAACCAGGAGGACATGCACGGGGACTCCGAGTACAACATCATGTTTGGTGGGTGTGCTGCTCCTCCCCCCAGAGCCCCCCATGCCACCCTGGCTGGGCTCAGACCTTCCCCCTCACCCAGAGCCCCCCACGCCACCCTGGGTGGGCTCAGACCTTCCCTGTCACCCAGAGCCCCCACACCCTGGGTGGGCTCAGACCTTCCCTGTCACCTTCCCTGTCACCCAGAGCCCCCCGCACACCCTGGGTGGGCTCAGACCTTCCCTGTCACCCAGAGCCCCCCACAAAATCCCCTGGGTGGGCTCAGACCTTCTCTGTCACCCAGAGCCCCCCACACACCCTGGGTGGGCTCAGACATTCCCTGTCACCTTCCCTGTCACCCAGAGCTGCCCACACCACCCCCTGGGTGGGTTCAGACCTTCCCTGTCACCCAGAGCCCCCCACACACCCTGGGTGGGCTCAGACCTTCCCTGTCACCCAAAGGCCCCCACCACCCCCTGGGTGGGCTCAGATCTTCCCTGTCACCCAGAGCCCTCCCACCACCCCCTGGGTGGGCTCAGACCTTCCCTGTCACCCAGAGCCCTCCCACCACCCCCTGGGTGGGCTCAGACCTTCCCCCTGACTGTCCCTGTCACCCAGAGCCCCTCACACCACCCTGGGTGGGCTCAGACATTCCCTGTCACCTTCCCTGTCACCCAGAGCCCCCCACACCACCCCCTGGGTGGGCTCAGACCTTCCCTGTCACCCAGAGCCCTCCCACAAACCCCTGGGTGGGCTCAGACCTTCCCTGTCACCCAGTTCCAGACCCCTCAGACCTCCCTGTCACCCTCCCAGACCCTGCCACCCACACCCTGGGTGGCCCAGACTTCCTGTCACCTTCCCTGTCACCCAGAGCCCCCACCACCCTGGGTGGCCTCAGACCTTCCTGTCACCTTCCCTCACCCAGAGCCCCCCACCACACCCTGGGTGGGCTCAGACCTTCCCTGACCCGACCCTCCTGTCCCCCTTCCTTTCCCCCTGCCCAGGTCCCAGACCGTCTTGTCCGTCCCCAGGCCCCACAGAAGGTGCACCGCTGATCCTTTCCGACATTACAAGTGGCACAGAAGGTGCATGACTTATTAGGCAAGAATTGCTTAACAAGGACATTCGCTGCAAGGTGGGTGTTGGGGGGGTGTTGGGGGTCCTGCTGCCCCTCATGGGCGGGGTTTTGTGGCTTTTCTGAGCCCCCCTTTCCCCCAGGATGACGAGTTCACCCACCTGTACACGCTGGTGGTGAGGCCCGACAACACCTACGAGGTGAAGATCGACAATGCCCGGGTGGAGTCGGGGTCCCTGGAGGAGGACTGGGATTTCCTGCCCCCCAAAAAGATCAAGGACCCCGAGGCCCGAAAACCCGACGACTGGGACGAGAGGGCCAAGATCGACGACCCTGAGGACACCAAGCCCGAGGTGAGGGGGCTCTGGGAGCGCCCTGATGGGAACTGGGGGGTTTGGGGGTTCTGAGGGGCTGGGGAAGCTGAGGGAGCTCCTGGAAGAGTTTGGGGGCTCTGGGAGGGGCTGAGGGGCTCTGAGGGTAACTGGAGTGGGCTGAGGGGGGTTTGGGGAGGGGATTTGAGAGGAGTTCTGAGGGGAGTTGTGGGGAAGGAACTCCTGGGGGGGCTCTGAAGGCGCTGTTGTAGAATCCTAATGGGAATGAGGGAGGCTCTGGGGAAATTAGGAGGTTTGGGGGCATTGAGGGGTTTGGGGGAGCTCTGGGAGTGCTGTGGTGGGGCCCTGAGGGGGGCCCTGAGGGGTTTGGAGGTCTCTTTGGTACCAGGACAGTGAAATTGGGTGGGGAGGTGGAGAGGCCAGAGGAGCTCTGAGGGGATTTGGGGGGGAGGAACCAGGGCAGTGAAATTGGGGGGACCTTGGGGGGCTCCAGAGGGACCACAACAGCCCCCCTTGTTCCCTCCCACCCCCAGGACTGGGACAAACCCGAGCACATCCCGGACCCCGACGCCAAGAAACCCGAGGATTGGGACGAGGAGATGGACGGGGAGTGGGAGCCCCCCGTGATCCAGAACCCCGAGTACAAGGTGTGGGGAGGGAAGGGAGCCCTTTATTTTGGGGGGTGGGGTGGGGGGTCAGAAAAGGGGCTGTGCCCACCCTGACCCCCCTCCCTCCCCGCGTGCCCAGGGCGAGTGGAGGCCGCGGCAGATCGACAACCCCGACTACAAGGGCAAGTGGGTGCACCCCGAGATCGACAACCCCGAGTACAGCCCCGACCCGCTGCTCTACTCCTACGACAGCTTCGGGGTCATCGGCCTCGACCTCTGGCAGGTCAGCCCGGGGGGACCCCCAGGGAGGGGGCAGGGGGGTCCCCAAATCCCTTCAGGAGCTCCCTGCGCTTTTACCCCCCCCCTACCCCCGGAGTCGCCCCCAAATCCTAACCTGGAGGTTCCCCAAGTCCTCCAGGAGCTCCCACCAGAGCCCTCAAATCCTAACCCAGCGCCCCCAGACACCTGCAGGAGCCCCCCAGACCCCTCAAATCCTAACCCAGAGCCCCCAGACATCTGCAGGAGCCCTCCCAGACCCCCAAACCTCAACCCAGAGCTCCCCCAGACCCCTTAATTTCCCCCAGAGCCCTCCCATTTCCCCCCAAACCCTTCCCAATTCCCCTCCTGAGTCCCCCCAACTCCTCCCAGGGCACAACCAGACCCCTCCCCACCTCAGGCTCAGTGTCCTCAGGGTGGTCCATCTCGGGCAGGGGGGGCTGTGGGACCCCCTAAGGGGCTGTGGACCCCCCCCAACCCCTCCTGACTCCCCCTCCCCACAGGTCAAGTCCGGCACCATCTTTGACAACTTCCTGATCACGGACGACGAGAAGTTTGCCGAGGAGATCGGGAACGAGACCTGGGGGCCACCAAGGTGAGACCCTCTGAGACCCCCCAGGAGTCCTCTGAGACCCCCCAGGACCTCTCTCTGAGACCCCCTTCCCTAGGACCCCTCAGTGACCCCTCTGAGCCCCCCCAGGACCTCCTGTTGACCCCCCTGAGCCCCCCCTAAAGACCCTTCTCAGTGACATCACCTGAGTCCCAGTGACCCCTCTGAGACCCCCTGCGACCCCTCTGGTGCCCCCTCCCCAGGTAACCCCTTTGAGCCCCCCACGGCCCCTCTGGTGACCCCCTGTGACCCCTTTGAGCCCCCTCATGACCCCTCTGAGCCCCCTGGTCACCCCTTCCCCTGTGACCCCTCTGACCATCCCTGGTCACCCCTTCCCCTCCGGTGCCCCTCTGAGCTCCCCCAGGACCCCTCTGGTGCCCCCTGTGCCGGTGCCCCCTCTGAGCCCCCCAAACCCCCCCCCAGGAGGCAGAGAGGAAGATGAAGGAGCAGCAGGACGAGGAGCAGCGCAGGAAGCAGGAGGAGGAGGAGAAGCAGCAGAAGGAGGAGGAAGGGGACGACGATGGGGACGAGGAGGAGGAGGAGGACGAAGAGCCCGAGGCCGAGCCCGACGAGGGCGAGGGGGGAGCCCCCCGGGACGAGCTGTGAGGGCCCCCCCGGGGGGGCCGTTCTGTCTCTGTGAGACCCTTGGACTCTTTTCTACGGGAGCCGGGACCCCCCCGGGGACCCCCCCAGGACAACCAGGGGCCCTGGGGATTCACTGGGACCCCCCCCCAGGACAACCAGGGACCCCCAGGACAACCAGGGGCCCTGGGGATTCACTGGGACCCCCCCCCCAGGACAACCAGGGACCCCCCAGGACAACCAGGGGCCCTGGGGATTCACTGGGACCCCCAGGACAACCAGGAACCCCAGGACAACCAGGGGCCCTGGGGATTCACTGGGACCCCCAGGACCTCTCAGGATCCCCAGGACAACCAGGGGCCCTGGGATTACTGGGACCCCCAGGACAACCAGGGGGCCCTGGGGATTCACTGGGGCCCCCCCAGGAGTGACCAGGACCCCTAGGAGTGACCAGGGACCCCCTGGGAGTGACCAGGGACCCCCTGGGAGTGACAAGGGACCCCCTGGGGGCTGCCTGGGGGAGCCCCCCCGGAGCGAGCGGGACCCCGGGGGTGAGGACTCAGGACAGGGGTGTGGGGAGGGTGCAGGGTGGGGGTCGCACGGGCTGTACGGGGGGTGTTGCCATCCGGTTTCTATTAAATTAACGATCGTCCCGGCGCCGCCTCCGCCCCTTCTTTGTCCTCTGAGCCCCCCGACCCCTCAGAGCCCCCTCCTCACCACCCCTTGTGTTTCTTTTTTGTGTGGTTTCTCTTGTTTTCATTTTTATTTTTCGTTTTCAGTTTCTCTTCATTTTTATTTTTCGTTTTCGTTTTTTTTTGCCCACATTTTCTTAACCTTTCTTTATTCATTCACTTTTCTTCATTCATCATCTGTCTTCTTCATTCTCATTCTTCATTCTCCTCCTCCTCCATCCTTCTTCTCTGCCGTGCTGGTGACCCCTCCCCCTGGCGACCCCCTGAACCCCCTGCAGTGACCCCTGCGATCCCTCGGGCCCCCCACACGACCCCCAGTTCATCTTCCCCCCCCTCATCTTCCTCCTCCTCCCTCTCCTCTTCCTCCCCCTCCCCCGCCATGTCGCGCCCGCCGCCATTTTGTGTCGCCGTCGCCGCGCGCGCGTCACGTGACGAAGGTCCCGAGTCCCGCCCCGTTTCCCGCGTCACGTGACGAAGGGCGGAGAGAGGGCGGGAGAGGAAAAAGGGCGGGAAGGCGCTGACGCCATTTCCGCGAGGGCGGCGGAAGCGGCGGGGCCGCCTCCTAAGATGGCGGCGGCGTGAGTTGCATGTTGTGGGGCCGCCGGGAGGAGCCGCCGCCCCCCCCGTCCCGCCCCGCCATGGCCGTGACCGTGACGCTCAAGACGCTGCAGCAGCAAACCTTCAAGATCTGCATGGAGCCGCACGAGACAGTGCGGCCGCCGCGACCCGAGCGGGAGGGGACGCGGGGAGGGGGGTGGGGAGGGATGAGGCCTCGCCCCCCTTCCTTCCTCCTCCCATCCCCCTTCCCGGCTGAGGGGCTGTGAGGGGAGGGGGTCTGGAGACCCCTGGGTTGGGATGGGGGGTTTGTGTCCTCACGGTCCGGATTTGGGGGGAAAAACCACGGGGCGTCACCTCGGGGGGGGGCTCCGTGACCCCCTGACCCCGATTTGGGGGGTTTGTTCCTCCTTTATGGGGAGGGGATCCAGGGGGGGTTTCTGTGTCCCCTGACCCCGATCCGTGGGATTTTTTCCACCTTTATGGGGGGAAATCCAGGGGGGGGGTCACCTGGGGGGGCTCCGTGACCCCCTGACCCCGATTTGGGGGTTTTGTCCCCCCTTTTCTGGGGGGTTTGTCCCCCCTTTGTGCTGGGGGGGAACTGAGGGGCACCACCTGAGGGGGGGGGCTTCTTTTCCCCCTTTTTTGGGGGGGTTTGTCCCCCCTTTTATTTTTTGAGGGGGGGGGGGTCTCGGTGACCCCTGACCCCTCTTTTTGGTGGTCCTGTCTCTGTTCCCCCCCCCCCAAATTCCCCCCCACACACTTTGGGGTTTGTTCAGTCCCAGGAGAGGGGATTATTGGGGATCATATTTTGGGTATTTTGGGGGGATTTTTAGGGGATTTTGGGGTTGTTTTGGGTGGGGGTTGGGGGTTACTTCTAGAGGTGTTTGTGGAGTGGTTTTGGGGTTGGTTTTGGGGTGTTTCTGGGGGGCCTTGGGGGTCGTTTTTGGGGCTGTTTTTGGGGCTAGTTTGTGGTTTTTTCCAGGGGTATTTTAGGGCTGTTTTAGGGTCTTTTGGGTGCATTTTGGGGCTGTTTTGGGGTGGTTTGGGTCTCCCTGACCCCCCTTGTTGCAGGTGAGGGCCCTAAAAGACAAAACCAAGACCAAGAAGGGCAGTTTTTTGGGACTGTTTTGGGGGCCGTTTTGGGGTATTTGGGGGCCGTTTTGGGGTATTTTGGGACCTGATTTTGAGGCTATTTTGGGGCGTGTTTTGGAGCCCATTTGGGGCCATTTTTGGGGCTGTTTTGGGGTGTTTTGGACCTCCCTGATCCCCCCCCCTCCCCCATTTCAGGTGAGAGCCCTGAAGGAGAAGATCGAGGCAGAGAAGGGACAGTTTGTGGTGGTGTTTTTGGGGGTATTTTGGGGCCGTTTCGGGGTATTTTAGTGCCATTTTGGGTTTTTCTGTGCCCCCCTGACCCCCCTGTTTCAGGTGAGGGCCCTGAAGGAGAAGATCGAGGCGGAGAAGGGACAGTTTTTGGGGCCTTTCAGGGGTATTTTGGGGCTGTTTCAGGGGATTTTAGGACCGTTTCAGGGTATTTTGGGCCCGTTCCGGGGTATTTCGAGGCCAATTTGGGTATTTTTGGGCCGCCCCGTTTCAGGTGAGGGCCCTGAAGGAGAAGATCGAGGCGGAGAAGGGACAGTTTTTGGGGCTGGTTTTGGGGCCGTTTGAGGGTATTTTGGGGCCATTCCGGGGTATTTCGAGGCCAATTTGGGTATTTTTGGGCCCCCCCCGTTGCAGGTGAGGGCCCTGAAGGAGAAGATCGAGGTGGAGAAGGGACAGTTTGTGATGGTGTTTCTGGGGCCGTTTGGGGGTATTTCGGGGCCGTTTTTGGGGCCGTTTCGGGGTTTTTTGTGCCCCCCTGACCCCCCCTCGTTTCAGGTGAGGGCCCTGAAGGAGAAGATCGAGGCGGAGAAGGGCAGTGAGGCGTTCCCCGTGGCGGGCCAGAAGCTCATCTACGCCGGGAAGATCCTGAGCGACGACGTCCCCATCCGCGAGTACCGCATCGACGAGAAGAACTTCGTGGTCGTCATGGTGACCAAGGTGGGACCCCCCTCCCCACCCCCCGGGGCTGGGGGCCTCTAGGTGGGGTCTGGGGGTCCCTGGGGTTTGGGGGATTTGAGGGGGTCACTTGAGTGTTTGGGGGTCCTTGGGAGGGATTTTGGGATCCCTGGGGGTCTGGGGAGGCTCTTGGGGGTCCTTAGAAGGGTTTTTGGGGTCCCCTGGGTGATTTGAGGGGGGTCCTTGGGAGGGTTTTTGGGGTCCCCTGGGAGTGATTTGAGGGGGAGGGGCTTTGGGGTCCTTGGGAGGGTTCCCTGGGCTTCTGGGGAATCTCTTGGGGAGTATTTTTGGGGTCTGGGGGCCCTTGGGAGGGGTTTTGGGGTCCTTGGGGGTGATTTGAGGGGCTCGGGGGTCTTTGGGAGGGTTTTTGGGGTCCTTGGGTGTCTGGGGGCTCTGAGGGGTCCTTGGGGGGTTTCTGGGGGCTTGGGGGTCTTGGGATGGTTTTTGGGGTCCTTGTGGGGATGTTCTGGGGTTTAGGGGGTCTTTGGGAGGGTTTTTGGGTTCTGAGGGGTCCTTGGAGGCTTTAACCTCCTTGTTTCCCCCCAGGCCAAGTCCTCTCTGGGCTCGGCAGCCCTCGAGGGCGGCCCTCGGAGCCCCCGTGGCCTTCGGACCCCCTGCCGCCGATGCGCCTCCCCACCGGCTGCGCCCCAGCGAGGACCCCCGGCACAGGAACCCCCCATCACCGAGCCCCTCGCTGGGTACCCGGAACGGGGGTGAGGGGACAGGAGAGGGCTGGGGGTCAGCAGGGGGTTGGGGATCTACAGTGGATTTGGGGAGGGGTCTCAGGGGTTTTAGGAGGGTCACGGTGGATTGGGGGTCAGAGTGATTTTTGAGTGGGTCTCAGGGACTTGGGGGAGCTCAGAGTGGATTGGGGGTCACAGGGATTTTCGGGGATCTCAGGGGTTTGGGGGTCATGATGGATTTGGGAGGTCACACTGAATTTTAGGGGTAAATGAATTTTAGGGGGTCACTGAGTTTTTGGGGGTTCACTGTGAATTTTGGGGGGTCCCACTGAATGTTGGGGGTATCACAAGGACTCTTGGGGGTCGCCGTGGGTCTGGGAGGGGCACAGTGAGTTTTGGGGGTCAGGGTGTGATGGAGCCCCCCAAAATCCCCAATTCTCACATTTCCCCCAGCTCCGTCCCCCCGGGCAGCTCCGGGCGCTCGGCCGACGCCGCCTCCACCCTCGGTGGGTCCTGGGGGTTTTGGGGGGCTTTGGGGGTTTATTGGGGGCTGGGGTGCCCAGGGCTGAGAATATTGTTTGAGTGGGGGGTGTTTTAATTTGGGGTAAAAAGGGGATGTTTTGGGTTCTTTTCAACCCCAGGCAAAGCGAGGGGGGGGCTCAGGGACTTTAAAGGAAAGGGGGGGTGTTTTTGGGGTCTCTGGACTTTGAGGGGTGTCCTAATGATTGTAAAAGTGTTGGGGGGTGGTTTTGGGGTCTCTGGATCTCTGAGAGTCCCTCCCAGCTGATGGATGGAGGGTCCCAATGACTGTAAAGGGGGGGAGGAATGTTTTTGGGGTCTCTGGACTTTGGGGGGTGTCCCAATGACTGTAAAAGGAGGGGGACTGGTTTTGGGGTCTCTGGGGGGTCCCAATGTCTGTAAGTGTGTAGGGGGATGTTTTTGGGGTCTCTGACTTTGGAGGTGTCCCCAGTGACTATAAAAGGTGTGGGGGGTGTTTTGGGTCTCTGGACCCCATCTGACGGTGGGGGTGGTCCCGGGGGTGTCCCCAGTGACTATAAAGGTGTGGTGGGTGTTTTTGGGGTCTCTGGACCCCAGCTGACGGTGGGGGTGGTCCTGGGGTGTCCCCAGTGACTATAAAGGTGTGGGGGGTGTTTTTGGGGTCTCAGCTGACGGTGGGGGGTGGTCCCGGGGGGGTGTCCCCAGTGACTATAAAGGTGTGGGGGTGTTTTTGGGGTCTCTGGACCGCAGCTGACGGTGGGGGGTGGTCCCGGGGGGGTGTCCCCAGTGACGGGCTCGGAGTACGAGACGATGCTGTCGGAGATCGTGTCCATGGGCTACGAGCGGGAGCGCGTGGTGGCCGCGCTCAGGGCCAG
Source organism: Myiozetetes cayanensis (assembly GCF_022539395.1). Classification (NCBI taxonomy): domain Eukaryota; kingdom Metazoa; phylum Chordata; class Aves; order Passeriformes; family Tyrannidae; genus Myiozetetes; species Myiozetetes cayanensis. The sequence continues at coordinate 93,226 of NW_026086617.1, read as the reverse complement.
CTACAACAACCCCCACCGGGCCGTGGAGTACCTGCTCACGGTGAGGGGGACTGGGGGTCCTGGGGGCTCAGGGGCTTTGGGGGTCCTGGGGGTTTGGGGGTCCCCAGAGGGATTTGGGCCAGGGGGTGGCCGCGCTCAGGGCCAGCACAACAACTCCCACCGGGCCGTGGAGTACCTGCTCACGGTGAGGGGGGACTGGGGGCTCAGGGGGTTTGGGGGTCCTGGGGTCTGGGGGTCCCCAGAGGGATTTGGGGCAGGAGGGGTGGCCACGCTCAGGGCCAGCTACAACAACCCCACCGGGCCGTGGAGTACCTGCTCACGGTGAGGGGGGCCTGGGGGTCCTGGGGGCTCAGGGGGTTTGGAGGGTCCCCAGAGGGATTTGGGAGCAGGGGGTGGAATGGGGAAGCTGCAGATATCAACAACAACCCCCACACCACCAGGCTGTGGAGAACCTGCTGACGGTGATGGGGGCCTGGGGTATCAGGGAGCCTGACGGGGGTCAGGGAGGTCCTGGGGGTGGGTCTTGGGGGCTGGGGAAAGGAGGGGAGCAGCTGGGGGTCCAGGGAGGGGGTACTGGGAGGGTCTCCAAGACTTCAGACAAGGCTGGGGAGGGGTCCTGGAGCGGGGGGTGGGCGAGCTACAACCCCTCCACAGTGAGGGGGGTCTCGGGGGGTCCTGGGGGTGCCCCAGAGCCCCCCTGACCTCCCCTTGGTGCCCCCCACCCCCAGGGCATCCCTGGCAGCCCTGAGCCCGAGCGCCCGCCCGTGCAGGAGAGCCGCCCCCCGGAGCAGCCCCCGCCCGAAGGTGGGTCTGGGGGGCACCTGGGACCACCCAGGGGGTGTGGCTGGCACTGACCACGCCCCCCTGGAGCCCCCTCCTCTTCTCAGTGGGTGGGGCCACACCCTTTGAGCTCCTCCCTTTTGGGGGTGGGGTCAAAATCCCCCAATGGGAATCAACTTATTCCTTGTTGGGGCATGGCCTAAGTTGGCCACACCCATTTTTGGGCATGTCCTAAATAAGCCACACCCTCTTTCTGTGGGTGTGGCCTGGATTAACCACACTTTTTATGGGTGTGGCTTGTGTATGCCACACCCCTTTTTGTGGTTGTGCCCTTAACCACACCCTTTGTGGGTGTGGCCTGATGTGATTGACACCAGGGTGGGGGTGGTGTCACCACAAAGGGGTGGGGCTCGATGAGGCCACACCCACCACTCCCAAACATGGTGTGGGCGTGGCTTGGCAAAGCCCCTCCCCCCTCACCTGCCGGCCCCGCCCCCACCCCAGGTGAGAACCCTCTGGAGTTCCTGCGGGAGCAGCCGCAGTTCCAGAACATGCGCCAGGTGATCCAACAGAACCCGGCGCTGCTGCCGGCGCTGCTGCAGCAGCTGGGCCAGGAGAACCCCCAGCTGCTCCAGGTACCCTCACACACCCCAAAACTGCCCCAAAACCATCCCTGGGACACCCCAAAACTGCGCCAAAACCACTCCTGGGACACCCCAAAACCACCCCAGAAACCGTCCCTAAGACATCCCAAAACCACCCCTGGGATGCCCCAAAACCACTCCTGGGACATCCCAAAACTGCCCCAAAACCACCCCTGGGACACCCCAAAAACAACCCCAGAAACCTTCCCTGAGACATCCCAGAACTACTCCTAGGACACCCCAAAACCGCCCCTGACACACCCCAAGAGCACCCCGAGCCACCCCAGAAACCCTCCCTGAAACACTCCCAAAACTCCCAAAATCACCCCAAAACCACCCCTGGGACCCCCCACCCCTAGAATATCTTCCTGAGACACCCCAAAAACATCCCCAAAAACATTCCTGAAGCCCGCTAAAAACCCAGGGACACCCCAAAAACACCCCCAAATCTCCTCCCCAAGCTCCCAAATCCCACCCTGAGCCCCTCAAATCCCCCTCAAATGAACCCCCTGTGCTCCCCCCAGCACCAGGAGCAGTTCATCCCCATAAACACCCCTTTGAGCCCTCCCAAACTCCCCCTGAACCCCCAAATAACCCCGAATAACCCCCCCAGCAAATCAGCCAGCACCAGGAGCAGTTCATCCCCATAAACACCCCCCAAATCCAACCCTGAGCCCCTCAAATCCCCCCCAAATAACCCCCAATACCCCCAGCAAATCAGCCAGCACCAGGAGCAGTTCATCCAGATGCTGAACGAGCCCCTGGGCGAGCTGGGCGAGCTGGAGGGGGAGGTTGGAGCCATCGGGGACGAGTCCCCGCAGATGAATTACATCCAGGTGACCCCCCAGGAGAAGGAGGCCATAGAGAGGGTGAGGAGGGGGCTGGGGGAGCCTGGGAGGGTCTGGGGAGGGTTGGAGAATGGGGTTAGTGGGGTCATTAAAAGAGGGTACAGAGAAGGTGAGGAGGGGGCATAGATGGAAGACCCCTCCCCTGCCCTTTCCCCTCCCCGAGCTCAATGATCCCCTCTGGGGGGCTCCAATTTTCCCCCACCCCCAGCAGAGCTCAGGGTTCACATTTGGGGTCTAACTCAGTGTGACCCTGGATGGGTGGTCCCATCCCCTCCCCACGCTCATTGTGACCCCCTTGGTGGTCCCATCCCTTCCCCAAGCTCAGTGTCACCCTGGGGGGGGTGGTCCCATCCCAGTGTGCCCCCCCAGGGGGTGGTGCCAGCCACCCCAAAACCCCACTGTGTCCCCCAAACCCCTCCTGTGACCCCCCAAACCCTCTGTGACCCCCCAAATCCCGTGTCCCCCCAGCTGAAGACACTGGGCTCCCCCAAACCCCCTGTGAGCCCCCAAACCCTCTGTGACCCCCCAAACCCCTCTGTGACCCCCAAACCCCTCTGTGCCCCCCCAAACCCCTCTCTGTGACGCCCCCAAACCCTCTGTCAGACCCCCCAAACCCCTCTGTGCCCCCAAACCCCTCTGTGACCCCCCCAAACCCCTCTGTGACCCCCACCCCGTGTCCCCCAGCTGAAGGCGCTGGGTTTCCCGAGAGCCTCGTCATCCAGGCCTATTTCGCGTGCGAAGAACGAGAACCTGGCGGCCAATTTCCTGCTCAGCCAGAACTTCGACGACGACTGAGGGACCCCCGGCCCCCAGCTCCAAAACCGTGGGAAGGGGGGTCCCACAGCGCAAAGGATGTTTTTGCTCCTCCCTCCCTCCCCAAAATCCCCGGGGCTGCAGAGGGAGGGGAGGGGAATGGGGACTCCCCCCAGCCCAATCCCCTCCCCATCCAAACATCAGGGGCCCTCCCTCGTGATGAAGGGGGTCTCAGCACCCACTTTCTCCTGTGCCCCCCTGCCCCCATGACCCTCCCCCTCCCTGTCAGGCCCCGGTGGGGGTGGGGAGGGAGGCAGCGCCACAGAACGACCGAAAACGGCGGCATAAAGAGATTAAAAGCAGAGTTTTAAACCCGGTTTTGGGGGTGTCAGGGTGTGGGGTTTTTTTTTTGGGGGGGTTGGAAGGCAGTCCTGGAATTCTTGGGGGGCTCAGGAGGCCATGCTGGTGGTCTTGACTGGGGAGAGGGGGTCTTGCAGATCTTGGGGGGTCCCAGCACTCCTGGGGCGGGGAGGGGCTCCAGGTATTTCAGGAGAGGGTCCTGGTGCTCTCAGGATGGGGAGGGGGTCCCACACCCTTGGGAGGGGTTCCAGCACTCTTGGGGGGACTCAGGAGGCCCCCATAGTTCTCTTGGGGGGGGGTCCCGCTGCCCTCAAAGGGGGGTCTTGGCACTCTCAGGGGGGGGTCCTGATGTTCATACTGGGGGTCAGGGAGCTCCCCCCAGTTCCCTTGGGGGGGGTCTTGGTGTTCAGGGGAGGGTCAGGAGCTCCCCCCAGCTCTCTTGGGGGGGGGTCCTGGCATTTCCAGAGGGGTCCTGGTGTTCATCGAGGGGGTCAGGAGGTCCCCCCAGCCCCCTCAGGGGGTCCCGGGGGGGGCTCTGTCCTTGGCCGCCGCCTCAGCCGCCGCCAGCGCGCTCTGCGCCGCCTCCACCCGCTCCTGGCGCCGGCGCCGCTTCTCGTCCCGGCGCCGCTGCCGCTCCAGCTCCTCCAGCAGCTCCTGCGCCCGCGCCGAGCCCCGCCCGGGGGTCCCGGCCCGGGGGGGCTCCCCCAGCCCCGCCTCGGCCAGGAGACGCTGCCGCCGCGCCGCCTCCACCCGCGCCCGCTCCCGCGCCTGCTCCCGCTGCTGCCGCCACTGCGCCACCCGCGCTGGCATCTCCGCCAGGCACCGGGCGATGAGAGCTGCCCTGGGGACAGGGGACAGGCCTGGGTCACCCTGGGGACATCCTTGTGTCACCCTGGGGACAGCCCCATCACCCTGGGGACATGGGGACACTGCGCCACCCGCGCCGGCATCTCCACCAGGCACCGGGCAATGAGGGCTGCCCTGGGGACAGGGGACAGCCCAGGGTCACCATGGGGACAGCCCTGGGTCACCACGGGGACAGCCCCATCTCCCTGGGGACATGGGGACACTGCGCCACCCGCGCAGGCATCTCCGCCAGGCACCGGGCAATGAGAGCCGCCCTGGGGACAGGGGACAGCCCTGGGTCACCACAGGGACAGCCCCATCTCCCTGGGGACATGGGGACACTGCGCCACCCGCGCTGGCATCTCCGCCAGGCACCGGGCGATCAGCGCTGCCCTGGGGACAGGGGACAGGCCAGGGTCACCATGGGGACATCCTTGTGTCATCATGGGGACAGCCCCATCACCATGGGGACATGGGGACACTGCACCACCCGCGCTGGCATCTCTGCCAGGCACCGGGCAATGAGGGCTGCCCTGGGGACAGGGGACAGGCCTGGGTCACCACAGGGACAGGGGACAGCCCAGGGTCACCACAGGGACATGGGGACAGCCCTGGGTCACCACGGGGACAGCCCCATCACCCTGGGGACATGGGGACACTGCGCCACCTGCGCCGGCATCTCCGCCAGGCACGGGGCAATGAGAGCCGCCCTGGGGACAGGGGACAGGCCTGGGTCACCACAGGGACATGGGGACATCCTTGTGTCACCACAGGGACAGCCCCATCTCCCTGGGGACATGGGGACACTGCGCCACCCGCGCCGGCATCTCCGCCAGGCACCGGGCGATGAGGGCCGCCCTGGGGACAGGGGACAGGCCAGGGTCACCATGGGGACATCCTTGTGTCACCATGGGGACAGCCCCATCACCACAGGGACATGGGGACACCCTGGGGACAGGGACACCCAGGCTGGCATTGTCACCAGGCTGCAGGCCAGCAGCACCTGCCTGGGAACATGGCCAGTGGTGACAGTGGATGGGGACACAGCTGGGGACACCAGCACAGGGACACCGCGAGCCCAGCCCAGCTCCTGGGCCTCCCAGTGCCACCAGTTCCTCCCAGTCCCCATCACCCTGACACCCCTGAGCCCAGTCCCAGTGCTCCCAGTTCCACCAGTTCCCTCCAGTGCCTCCCAGTTCCCTCCAGTCTCTCCCCACCTCCACTCCCAGTGCCCCCAGTGCCCTCCAGTTCCCCAAACCTCCCAATGTGTCCCATTCCCCCAATTCCTCCCAGTGCCCCCAGTTCCTCCCAGTCCCCCCAAGTCCCCCCCAGTTCCACCTCTCCTCCACTCCCAGTTCCTCCCAGTCCTCCCAGTGCCCCCAGTCCCACCTCTCCTCCCTCCTCCGCTGCTCCTCCCTGTCCCGCTGGTCCAGCAGCGCCTCCACGTCGCGGAGCGGGGGGTCCCACTCGCGCTCCTCGTCCCGCAGCTCGCGGAGCCGCTCGGGGCTGGGCCAGAGCCGCTCCGGAGCCACCCCCGAGGCCGAGCCGAGCCGCCCGAACCGCCGCGCGGCCGCCCGCGGCTCCTCGGGGTCTGCCGGGGGGGCCGGGCCGGGCCGGCGGCGCAGCGGGAGCGCCACGAAGGGCCGGGCGGGGAAGGCGAGCGGGGCCGGGAGCGGGGACAGGGGGGGGAACCGGGAGGGGAACCGGGAAGGGAACCGGGGGGGGAACCCGGAGCGGAGCGACCGCGCCAAGGGCGCCGCCATCTTGGGGGCCGCCCGGAAGTGACGTCAGAGGGAGGATCCGCACTATCTATAACCTGGTGGGCGTGGTCTCTTTTAGGGGCGGGGCCTGAGAGTGAGCCAAGTAATGGCACGGGGGCGGGGCTGTGGGCGGGGCTAAATGAAGGGGGCGGAGCCAGAGCCCCCGAGGGGGTCCCTGAGAGCGGGGGGGCTCATCCCGGGGGATGGAGGAGTTTTGGGGAGGGGGAACCCCAAGAGGGAGTTTGGGGACCCTGTGGGGAGGAATTTGGGGGGTGCCGAGAACGGCTCTGGCTCATTCCGAGGGGGGATCCCTGAGGATTTGGGGGACCCCGAGAATTTGGGGTGGGGGGTATCGGGGGGGTCCCGCGAGGTTTTTGGGCTCCTCCGCGGGGCAGCCGCGACCCCAAAACGCCTCCGGTTGGGGAGAATTTGGCGCTGCCCGGGACCACCCCTCCCTCGCCCCTCCCCGTGCCGGGGTGGGGGGGGAGTGTCGGGTGTTGGGCTGTGGGCGGACCCCCCCCCTTGTCCCACCTTCCCCCGGACCTCCAAACCTTTTCAGCCGCCGCCAAGCCCGGGCGCGCTGCCTAGCGCCGGCCGCCGTTTAACCCCTCCGTGCCCACCGCCCCCACCCCGGGACCCCTGGGACCCCGAGACCCCGGCCCTGCCACCGGGGACCCCAGCGGGAGGGGTTGGGGGGCCGGGGATGGGAAAGCTTTGAGGGGCTGGGGTCTCCCCGACGGCGCGGCCGCTCCTCGCGGGGCCCCACGGGGGTGGGGGATTTCGGCCCCGGACGCCCAAATTCCCCGGGGCTGGCGGGAGCTGCAGGGGCCGCGGAGGGGGAGCCCTAATGGCTTCCAGGCCTCGGCAGCCGCCGCGAATCCACCGCGGAGCGGAGCCAAAATCCCCCGAAATCGCCCCAAAAAAACCTTCCCTGGGCCTCCCCCCCGGGGGGGGGAGGAATCCAAGCGATCCGAGCCCCTTCCCCCCAAGGTTTTCCACCCCCTTCTGCCTTCGGGGGATTTGGGGGTCCCCCTTCCATCCCCCCCCCCAGTGGAAACGGAGCCCCCCTGATCCTGGCCGGGGGGAGGGGACCGATTTTGGGGCACTTTGGCCTGATTTGGGGGGTTCTGCAGTTCCCGCCTTTGTTTCTCCCCTCCCCGGCCCCCCAGCCCCGAATTTACCCCCCGAGGGGGGGGGGCAATGCCCCCAAAGCCTGGCCCAGCCTCAGGATTGGGGGGGTCTCCCACGCACATCTGGGACCCCCCCCCTGTCACCTGTGCCCCCCCTTGGCCCCCTGGGCTGGCAGGTGCCACCCCGTGGTGTCGGTGCCTGTCCCCACGCACCAGAGCCGTGTCGTGACATGTCAGGCCGTGTCACGACATCGTCCATGTGTCCCCCCTCGTTAGTGTCCCCCCGCGCTCGGCTCCATCTGCGGCCACAGCCGGTGTCGGGGGCACATCTGGCACGGGGGGTCCCCGAGCAGCTGGTGGGGACGGGGGGGACACAGGGGGACACGCGGAGTGGGGGGAGACGTGGGGGACACGGGGGAAAATTGGAGGGACAGGGAGGGGACACGCGGGGTGTGGGGGGGACATGAGGGGGACACGAGAGGACACGGTGTGGGGTGGGGACACAGCGGGGACACAAAGGCACAGCCACTCGGGTCCCCTCTGCTCACGGGGACCACCCTGTCCCCAGGTGTCCCCCCCCCGTGCCTGGGGAGGGGGCGGGGGGCTTTGTCCTCCCGTGTCCCCCACGGATGGCAGTGCCACCCCCCCCGCCCCCCATGGCATCAGCCCGGGGACAGCTGTGCCACCCACGGGGGACACGGGGACACGGGGGGGACACACTGAGACCCCCCCGACAGTGCTGGTGTCCCCCGGCGTGGCTCGGGGGGTCCCCAAAGCCGCGTCCCCGCGTGCCACCGCCGTGCCGGCAGCGAAGGGGTGACAGTGGCGGTGGCGGCGGTGCCAGCGCTGGCACCGGGTGGTGACAGATGGCGGAGGACGCGGCCGCAGCCGGAATGACAGATGAGGCTCCGCCGTCACCGCCGCTGCCATCGCCACTGTCACTGTCACTGCCATCGCCGTGTCACTGTCACCCCCTCTGCTGTGGCACTGTCACCACCACCATCACCACTGTGGCACTGCCATCACTGTGTCACTGTCACCCCCTCTGCTGTGGCACTGTCACCACCACTATGGCACTGCCACTGCCATCACTGTGTCACTGTCACCCCCTCTGCTGTGGCACTGTCACCACCACCACCACCATGGCACTGGCACTGTCATCACCGTGTCACTGTCACCCCCTCTGCTGTGGCACTGTCACCACCACCACCACCACTGTGTCACTGCCATCACCGTGTCACTGTCACCCCCTCTGCTGTGGCACTGTCACCACCACTATGGCACTGCCATCGGCATATCACTGTCACCCCCTCTACTGTGGCACTGTCACCACCACCATCACCACTGTGTCACTGCCATCGCCGTGTCACTGTCACCCTCTCTGCTGTGGCACTGTCACCACCACCATGGCACTGCCATCACTGTGTCACTGTCACCCCCTCTGCTGTGGCACTGTCACCACCACCATGGCACTGCCACTGCCATCACTGTGTCACTGCCATCACCGTGTCACTGTCACCCCCTCTGCTGTGGCACTGTCACCACCACCACCACCATGGCACTGCCATCACTGTGTCACTGTCACCTCCTCTGCTGTGGCACTGTCACCACCACCATGGCACTGCCACTGCCATCGCCGTGTCACTGTCACCCATCCCATGGCACTGCCACTGTCACTGCCATCACCATGGCACCGCCAGTGTCACCCACCCCACCGTGGCACTGCCACTGTCCCCGTCACTGCCACCCCCACCACCGCCGCCGCCACACCGGTGTCCCCCGCGCCGTCCCTGCCGCTGTCCTTGTCACCGGCACTGCCGCTGTCACCACGGCGGTCACAGCGCTGTCCCTGTCACCCGTGGGGACCCACCGTGGCTCCCGGCCCTGCAGGGCCCCAGCGGTGGCAGGAGGGGAGTGCAGAGGGGACATCCCCTGTCCCCACACCCCCCGTGTGTCCTCCACACCCCCGCGTGTCCCTGGGTGTCCCCTGGGTGTCCCTCACGGTGTCCCCACCAGGTTCCCCCGTGTCCCTCTGTGTCTCACGCCCTCCATGTCCCTCCTCTCGTGTGTCCCGCTGATGTCCTCCCTGTCCTGATGTCCCCCTGTGTCCCCCTGATGTCCCATGTCCCCCATGTCCCCCATGTCCCCCCCGCGTCCGCCGTGGGCGTGGCCTCCTGCGAAGTGGGCGTTCCCAACCAAAAGGGGCGTGCCCACCACCCTGGATGGGCGTGTCCCGAGTGGGCGTGACCTCCCCAGAGTAGTGGGCGTGTCCTCCGTGGGGTGGGCGTGGCCTCCGCGGCGCTTCCCGCGGCAAAAAGTGCGTCGGGCGCCAACTTCGGGCAAAACTTTCCCCGCGCGCCGCCGGCACCAGGACCCCGGGACCCCCGGACCCCGGAACCCTCCGGACCCCCGGCCCCCTGCCCGCCATGCCCGGGCGCGGCTGACACCGCCGCCATGTACTCCCCGTACTGCCTCACCCAGGTACGGCCGGGGAGGAAAGGGGGCTGGGGAGGGGGGCTCCCGGCTAACGGCGAGGGACATGGGGGTCGATGGGTTTCCTACGCGTCGGTATCGGCTGGTCCCTCTTAAAAACGGGCTGTGAAATCCCCCGGGACCCCCGTGGTTATCGGTGCCTCGCGGGGAGAGCGGGGCGAGCAGGGCCGGGGGTCGGGCCGGTCCCGGAGGGGGTCCCGGGAGGGTCCCAGAACAGCCCCGGTCGGGGTTCAGAGCCCCAGGACCCCTCGTCCGGTGGGGCTGCGGAGCCCCCCGTTGGCGCCGGGGTCTCCCCACTCACCACCCCGGGGGCGTGGGGAGTCGTGCGGGACCCCTCGGGACCCCTCGGGACGAGGGCCTTCGCTGCCCACGGGGGTTCGTGCTCTTGGCAGCGGCGGGACGGGCAGGACCCCGGCCCCGGACGGGGGTTGTGCCCCGGGGGCCGTAGGAGGCGCGGAGGGGAGCTCGGGGGCTCCAGGGAGGAATTCTGGGGTCTCTGACGGTTCTGGGGTCTCCAGGGACCGGCTGAGCGCGAAACCCGCGGGGGTACTGGGGCCGGGGACGCTTCGCTTCGGGGGTTATCGAGGGTCGGGGGTCGGGGGGCCGCGTCTCCTCTTTTGGGGCCGGGGGCACGAGGCGAAAGAACATCAGCCGAGTGGGGGTGCGGGGGTTGGGAGTGGTGGCACAACTCGGGGGCCGCGCCACATGGGGTCCTTCCGAGTGTCCCCCGAGGGTCCCTCCGGGGTCCCCACGCTGTCCCAGGGTGCCCCCGCGCTGCCCCCGGGGTGGTCCCGGCGCGGGTTTGCGGGTCGGCCGGGCCCCTTTTCCCCCTCCTTCCTCTCCCCCGGCGTTGCCCTTTTCTCCCGCTTTTCGGGGCGGTTTTGGCGGCCGGTCCCGTCTGGGCCCGGGGCCAGCGGCGCTTCTCGCAGCTTCGGCGCCCGCCCTGCACACGCGTGTGCACGCGCCAGCGACACGCCAGCGCACATGCGTGTGCCCCTGCCCGCACACGCCAGCGGCGCGCCTGCCAGCGCGCCTGGCACGGCCGGGGGCACGCGGGTGGGCACCCCCTCAACACGGGTGGGCACCCCCTGAACTCATATGTGCATCGTCTGCACACGTATGTGCTCTCCTGCACATGTATGTGCACCCCTGAACTCGTATGTGCACCCCCTGAACATGTGGGTGCACCCCCTGAACTCATATGTGCATCTCCTGCACACATATGTGTGTCTCCTGCACATGCATGTGCATCTCCTGCACACGTATGTGCGTCCTCTGAACACATATGTGCACCCTCTGCACACGCGTGTGCAGCCCCTTGCAGGTGTGTGTGCACCACATGAGCTCATAATTGCTCCTTCTGCACCTCTTGCACATGTGTGTGCTCTCCCTGCACGTGTGTGCTCCCCCTGCACGTGTTTGCACCTCTTGCACATGTGTGTGCTCCCCTGCACACGTGTGTGCTCCCCCTGTGCGTGTGTGCTGTTCTGCACACATGTGTGCCCCCCCTGAACTCGGATGTGCTCCCCTGCACATGCCTGTTCTGTCCCTGCACATACCTGTTCTGTCCCTGCACGCACACGGCACACGCGTGTTCTGGCGCTGGCACACGCGTGTGCACACGCAGCACCCTCAGGGCCCCATCCTGAGGGTGTGGAGTCGTGTCCGTGTTCCACCCCCACACCCCGTGTGTTCACACACACGTGACCCCCTCGGGCCACCCTTTTCCCTCTGGAGCCGTTTTGGGGCTGTTTTGGAGCTGTTTCGGGGTGGTTTTGGGATGGTTTTGGGACCGTTTTTGGGGTGGTTTTGGGGCCATTTTGGGGTGGTTTTGGGGAGATTTTGGGGTGCTTTGGAGGTGGTTTTGAGGCGGTTTTGTGCCGGTGCCACCAGTGGATTCGGCCCCTGGCCCTCACTGTGGGCACTGAGAGTGGGAGCTGCCAGGGCCTGGGGACAACTGGGCACGGGCTGGCCCTGGCACAGCAGTGGCCGGTGTCCCTCGGTGTCCCCTGGTGTCCCCTGGTGTCCCTCAGGGTCCCCCAGTGTCCCCTGCTGTCCCGTGAGGAACTCCTCGGCTCTGGCCATCGATGCTGTGGCTGCTCTGCAGGCCATGATCCCTCCCCGTGTCTCCCCGTGTCCCCTCCATGTCCCATCCGTGTCCCCTCCATGTCCCCTCCCCCTGCAGGTGCCACCCCGTGCCCGCCCCCTCCCCCCGTGGGACGCCGGTCACTGTCGCTGTCCCCATCGTGACGTCACCGCTGCTGTCACCACCTGGGTGACCCTGGGGGTGGGGTGGGCTGGGAACACCACTGGTCCCCTCCCACTGCCCCTGTGGCCACGGAGTGGGGGTGTGGGGGGTGATGACAACCCAGGATGTCACGGGCCCCGGTGACACGGCACAGGCGTGACACACGTGTGACAGGGCACAGGTGGGACACACACGTGTGACAGGGCACAGGTGGGACACACACGTGTGGCAGGGCACAGGTGTGATGCACACGTGTGTGACCGGGCTCGGGTAACGTGTGGCAGTGACAGGGGCCGCACACGCGTGTTCTCAGCTCCGGCTGCACACACGTGTTCCCAACCAGGCCACACACGCGTGTCATGGGGGGGAGGGGCGTTGGACACGCGTGTGCCGCCACCGTGCACACGTGGCAGCCATCCCTGCACACGCGTGCGTGGTCATCCCGCAGCACACGCGTGTGCCAGGCGTGTGCCAGGCGTGTGCGAGGGTCCCGCGCCGTGGCCGTGGCCGTGGCTGATGCAATCGGTGCGGGGGGAGAGAAGAGGGGGTGGGGGACCACGGAACACCCCCCACACCCCCCTACGTGTGAGGCTGGGGTGGGTGACCCGGCCTGACACGCACACACGCACACGCATGTGGCCCCTGCACACGCGTGGCGAGGCCAAGACCCTTCCCAGCGCCCCCCCCTTCCATTTTTTCCCCCCGTGTCCCCCAAAGTCGCCCCCCGTGACATCAATAATGGAGGAGCCTCGGCCGGGCCGGGGGGGCCCTGAATTATTGATGGGCCACAAAAGCTTTCTTGGACGCGGCAGCTCGCTGGGGCCCCCGGCCCGGGCTGGCACGGGGCCACGCTGGGGATGGGGGGTCTGGACACGCGGGGTGGGCTCCGGGAGGGAGCTGGGCTGGGTTTGGGGTGGGGGGTGCGGATAAAGGTTTGTGGTGGAAGTTGAGGGGGGGTGGTGGCAGGGAAAGGAGGGGGGGGGCACACCCGTGTCCCCGGTGGTGCCAAAACCGCATCGTTCAGCCCCGGGCGCTGCGGCACCTCCTGGATCCCCCAGAGCAGCTTCCCCAGTTTCCACCCCCGGGCCCATCCCGGATCGGGACGCGTGTCCCGCGTCCCCCTCGAGCCACGCGGGATCCTCCACGTGGCCGCGGGAAGGGGCCGGGCGGGCGATCCCTCGGCCTGCCCGCTGCGTGCCCCCCTCCCCGCCCCCATAACAACACCAGGGCTGCCCCCAACTCCCTCCCGAACACCGGGACCCCCTCCAAGGCCAGGGTGCCCCCATCCCACTCCCACCGCCAGGTCCCCCAAAAGGCCCGGCTTTCCCCCTTTCCCTGGGCCCGCGCCAGAAGCATCCGGCACGTTCTCGGCGAGGCCACCTGGGCGCCCCGGTCCCCCTCGGACAAGGGAGGGGCGTCCTCGTGGGTGCCCCTCCCTCCCCACCCGGGGTCCAGGACACCCCTGGCTGTCGCTCCCGCCGCCTCCGACATCCCCCCTCCCCAAGCCGCGCTCCTTTCCCCCCCTCCCCGCACGCGGGAGGGTCTTGGCAGCGGCGTCAGGGGCCGCCGGGGGGATTTTTGGCGGCAATTCCGGCTGTTTCGGGCTGTTTTCTCTCGCGGCGAAGCCGAGGGCCGGGGGAGCTGGCAGCGGCACGGGAGGGCGGGCGCTGCCGGGGCTGGGGTGGTGGTGATGGTGATGGTGGGGAGAAGGGGGGGAAGGCTGAAAGAGGGAGGGAGGTCAGTCGATGGTGGGGAGGGATGTCGTTTAATTTTTTTTTTTTGTCCTTTTTTTTTCTTGTTTTGCGTTTTTTTTCCCCCCTCTTTTCTGGTTTTTTTCCTGGGCTTTTCCCTCCCGATCCGGCGCCGCTCCCGCCGCCGCGCTGGCGCTTGCCGGGCGCTCGCAGCTGCGGACGCGGCGACGACGACGTGGCTTCGCCCGAGACTGCGGCTCCAATGCGGGGCCGGCGCAGCCAATGGCAGCTCTGTGGCACCGCCGCCGGACCCCGCCTTGGCACCGACCCCCCTGCCCGCCCCGCGACCCCCGGCCGGGCCGCCCGGCCCCGTGGGCAGGGTGGGACCCCCGGGCCTGAACCCTCGGAGGCTCCCGGGGCAGCCCTGGGAGGGCTCTGGGATGGCCAAGGGGGGGTCTCAGGTGGCCGGGAGGGGTCCCAGGCGTTCGGGAGGGGACCGGCGTGTCCGGGCGGTGCCACCGGAGCCGGTGGCTCTTTGTGTGTGCCGGGGCCGGCTGGGTGGGGGACGCGCACGCTGAGGGGTCGGGGTCGCTGACCCCCCGTCACCTGAGCCCCCCCCCACGAGCCTCAGGTGTCAGGGAGGGGTCCCAGGTGTCGGGGAGGGGTCTCAGATGTCCCAGATGTCCCCGAGCCCATCCCGTTCCCCAGCGGATGCTGCCAGGCCCGACCACCCCAAAATCCTCCGCATCCAGCAGGGAGGGGCCGTGGGGCAGAGAGGGGGGGGGAGGACACCCAACCACCGCTCTCAACCCCCCCTTTTCCCCCTCCCCTCCCCCCAAAAAAACCCTCCCCACTGCGGCTTTGGGTTGAAAACCGCGAGGTTTGGGGCTGGGCGGGAGCCGCCGCCGAAACGCCCAAATTTTGGTCGCTTTTCCTTCGCACAGAGGGATTTAATTACCGGGGGAGAGAAGAGAAAGGGGGAAGAAGGAGGAGAAAGGGGGGTTGTTGGCTCCGAGCGCCGCGTCCGGGATTTTGGGGGCAGAAGCGGCGGTTTTTGGGCCGTTCCGCGCTGGGGCCGCCGCGGGGTTTGGGGCGAGCGGCCAAAAATCGGGGCCTTCCCGCGCCGGTGGCGGGGGTGGTGGTGATGGGGAGGAGGGGGTTGGCAGTACCCCTGGGACCCCCCCCAGCTCCCCCCACGTCCACTGGAGAACGTCCTCGCCCGACCTCTCTTCCTCTGCACGAGGGGTTTTTTTGCACACGAGGATTTGGCACGAGGGCAGCCCCAGCCGGGGGTGGTTTTTGGGGGAAGATGGCGGGTTTTTGGGGAAGCCCCTTGGGGCTGGGTGTCCCCCCCAGTCCCAGCTTCCCTCCCCGGGCTCCCCCCTCTCTGCAGAACGTCCTGGCTCGACCCCCTTTTCCTTTGCACGAGGGGTTTTTTTATTTTTATTTGCACACGAGCGCTTGGCACGAGGGGGGGATCAGATGGGGCGGGTTTTTGGGGGCAGATGGCGGGGTTTTGGTGAAGCTCCCAGGGCTGGGTGTCCCCCCTCATTCCCCAAACTCACCCCCCATCCTCCTCGGGCCCCCCCACTCCCCTCTGTAGACCCCCTTTTCCTTTGCACGAGGGGTTTTTTTACACACGAGCGCTTGGCAAGAGGGGGGATCAGATGGGGGGCGGGTTTTTTGGGGGCAGATGGCGGGGTTTTGGTGAAGTTCCCAAGGTTGGGTGTCCCCCCTCGTTCCCCACCAACTCCCCCGGTGCACGCGCGTGTCGCGCGCGGGGCACACGCGGGGCACACTCAGCCCCTCCCTCCCCCCACCCTCCCCAAAATCCGAGGCCACGCCCCAAAGCCGCTCGGTCACGCCCACCGTCCACGCCCCCGCGTCCCGCGGCCAATGGGGGGGCCGCTCCCCGCGCGCTGCGCTCCCATTGGCCGCGGCCGCGCCGGTCCCGGTGCCAAAAGGGGCCGCGGCGGCTCCGCGCGCTCCGCGCCCGCGGCGGCTCCGGGACCCCCGGCAGGGACCCCCGATCGGGACACCCCCTACCCTCCACACACACCCCCACCTCAACAGGGACCCCCGACAGGACAGGCTCCCCTGTATCGGGGTCCCCTCCTCCGCTGCAGGGACCCCCGCGCCCCGCGGGATCCCCCCGGTAACCAGGACCCTGGTTCCCACCCCCACCCTTCCGCCGCGCTGCATCCCCGGTAACCGGGACCCCTGAAACCTGAGCGCGCCCCCGCAGTGTCCGCTCCTCCCCTCCTCAACCCCCTGCCCCTTCCCGGGAGCCCCCGTTAACCCCCTCCCTCCCCGGGGTTGTGCCCCGTCCCTCGTCGGTCGCCCCCGGTTCTGCCCCGCCGGGGCCCGACTGGCAGCTGCCCACGGCCGGGATGAGCCGCCGCGATGGTACGGACGGGACGGGACGGGACGGGGCACCGGGGACAAGGGACAGGCGGTGGTGGCGCCGGGGGCTGCGAACGGCACCGGGATGGGGCGGGGGACCGGCGGTACCGGGGAGCGGGGACGGGGAGAGGAGGCGCTGGCGGCGGGCACGGGGGACGGGGATGGCACCGGGGACCGCTGGGGACGGGGCTCGGAGGCTCCGGGAATGGGGTTGTGGCAGCGGGGACGGGGACAGGGACCGGCCGAGCCCCGATGGCAGCGGGAGCGTCACCGGGAGCCGGACGGGGAGGGACGGGGCTGTGGTGGCACCGGGGACGGGGTTGTAGTGGCACCGAGGACCGGGTTGTGGTGGCACCGGGAACGGGGCTGTGCGGGTACGGGGCTACGGTGACACAGGGGATGAGGCTGCACCAGTACCGGGGACGGGGCTGTGGTGGCACCGGGAACGGGGTTGTAGTGACACCGGGAACGGGGCTGTGGTGGCACGGGGAACGGGGCTGTGGTGACACCGGGGACGGGGTTATGGTGGAACCGGGGACAGGGCTGTGGTGGCACCGGGGATGGGGCTGTGGTGGCACTCGGAACGGGGCTGTGGTGACACCGAGAACGGGGCTGTGGTGACACCAGGGATGGGGCTGTGGTGGCACCGGGGATGGGGCTGTGGTGGCACTGGGGACAGGGCTGTGCGGGGACCGGGGATGGGGCTGTGGTGGCACCGGGGACAGGGCTGTGGTGGCACTGGGGACGGGGCTACGGTGACACAGGGGACGGGGCTGTGGTGGCACCGGGGACAGGGCTGTGGTGACACCGGGGATGGGGCTGTGGTGGCACAGGGGACGGGGCTGTGGTGGCACAGGGGTCGGGGTTGTGGCGGCACCGGGAGCGGGGCTGTGGCAGTACCGGGGTTGGGACCACGGTGATCCCCGGGATGTGGCCGTGGGGTTGGGGCTGTGGTGATACCGGGGACGGGGCTGTGATGACAGCGGGGACGGGGCTGTGATGACACCGGGCACAGGGAGGGCGCTGGGACGGGCTCGGGGCTGTCCCCGCTCCGGGCAGGCGGGAGCCCCGCGCTGGCACCGGGGCCGGGAGCCGCCTCTGCCCCGGAGCCACTCGGGCACCGGGAGCCCGGAGCATCCCCACGGGGGGGAATTGCCGGGGTTCCCCCGCGGCTGGGACTGCCGGGGTCCCCTCTGGGGCTGTCGGGGTCCCTCCTGGGGTTGGGACTGCTGGGGTCCCTCCTGGGACTGCTGGGATCCCCCCTGGGGCTGCTGGGATCCCCTATGGGGTTGTTGGGATCCCCTGTGGGGTTGTTGGGGGATCCTACAGGGGCTGGGGTTGCCAGGGTCCCCTGTGGGGTTACGGGGGTCCCCCATGGGACTGCCAGGTGTCCCCCCACAGGGCCAGATCCTGCATCCCTGTTCCCCGGGGGATGGGGACGGGATGAAGGAAGGGATGGGGACAGGGACAGAGATGAGGGCAGGGACTGGGATGTGGACAGGGATGGGGACAGGGACGGGGATGAGGGCAGGGATGAGGACAGGGATAGGGATGGGGATGAGGGCAGGGATGAGGACAGGGATGGGGATGGGGACAGGGATGGGGATGGGGATGGTGATGGGGACGGGGATGAGGGCAGGGATGGGGACAGGGATGGGGATGGGGAGAGGGATAGGGACAAGGGCAGGGATGGGGACAGGGATAAGGACAGTGATGACAGGGATGAGGACAGGGATGGGGATGAGGACAGGGATAGGGACAGTGATGACAGGGATGAGGACAGGGATGAGGATGGGGACAATCCCCCACGGGACACGGGACACGTCTGTCCCCACCGGGGGCTCCTCCGTCACCCCCCCGGCCTCTGCCCCAGCACCATCCCTGTTCCCCCCCCCTCCCCCGCTGTCGTGCAGGATGAGTTCCACCCCTTCATCGAGGCGCTGCTGCCCCACGTCCGGGCCTTCTCCTACACCTGGTTCAACCTCCAGGCCCGCAAGCGCAAGTACTTCAAGAAGCACGAGAAGAGGATGTCCAAGGAGGAGGAGCGCGCCGTCAAGGACGAGCTGCTGGGCGAGAAGCCGGAGGTCAAGCAGAAATGGGCCTCGCGCCTCCTGGCCAAGCTGCGCAAGGACATCCGGCCCGAGTGCCGCGAGGACTTCGTGCTCTCCGTCACCGGCAAGAAGGCGCCGTGCTGCGTCCTCTCCAACCCCGACCAGAAGGGCAAGATCCGCCGCATCGACTGCCTGCGCCAGGCCGACAAGGTGTGGCGGCTGGACCTGGTGATGGTCATCCTGTTCAAGGGCGTCCCGCTGGAGAGCACGGACGGCGAGCGCCTGGCCAAGGCGCCGCAGTGCGCCAGCCCCGGGCTGTGCGTGCAGCCCCACCACATCGGCGTCACCATCAAGGAGCTCGACCTCTACCTGGCCTACTTCGTCCACGCGCCAGGTGAGGGTGGGGGGTGGTAAAAAAGGGGGGGTTTGGGGGGCTGTTTGTGGTGATTGGAGGGGGCTTCCTCGGCCGGCTGGCACAAAGCGGCGCCGGGTGCCAACGCGCCCGCAGTGCCACGTGCCGAGCCGGGCGCTGCCGGCGCGGGGTGCGGTGGCACCGGGCTGGGGGAGGCTGGGTGGGCACGGCAAGGGGGTGGGGGCCATGCTAGGGACTCCCACCCCGCTCCCTGTGCCCGTGCGGGGTCACGGCACCCACACGTGCGTGAGGGGCTTTCGGGGGCTGGGGGTCACGCGCGTGCACACACGGAACTGGGGAGGGGGTCACTCATGTGTGTGCACATGGGGATTGGGGTGGATCATGTGTGTGCCCCTCACATGTGTGCACACAGAGCCGGAGGGGTCACATGTGTGTGTGTGTGTGTGCACAGATGATGACTGGGGGTCACACATGTAAGCGGGCACACACGTGTGCAGGGGGTCACGCCCAGGTATGTTTTGTGTGTGTGTGCTGTGTGTGGGACTGGGGAGGGGGGCATCCCCAGCCCATCCTCCTGGCACCCCCCTCTCTGAGAAGGGGGTGGATTTTGGGGCCGGATCAGCAGATCTGGGGTCGCTCGTCCACCCCGGCCCTCCCGGGCACCGAGGGCGCAGCACGAGGCCTGTCCGGGGTTCACCCCCGCCAACAAATCCCCACAGGGGGTCCTGTGCCCCCTCACGTCCCCCCAGCCCCCCTGCCACAACACCCTCCCCTCAGGCCCAGCTGGCGGGGCTCGAATCCCCCAACGCTTCTCCCCACCCGGCGCCGCCAAAATGGCCCCGGTTGGCACCGTGCCCCCGCGCGGCACGAGGAGGCCCCGCCGGCAGCCCCGGCCCACCGACCCCCCTCCCCACCTCCAGCACCGCCACCGCCCCCCAGCTCCCAGCGACGCCCCCTCCCTCACGGAGGGACTCCCCGTGCCCAACCGTGGGGGTTTGGGGGCTCGGTGCCAACCCCCTGCCGTAAGATGGCGGCGCTTGTTGGCACCCGGAAGGCTTCTGCGGCACCGCGGCCTCGCCGCCGCGGGACCTCGTGCCAGGGGGACCCCCACCCCCTCCCGGCCTGGCCCGGCCACCGGGACCCCCGGCCGAGGGTATCACCCACCCCCCCAAAAAAACCCTGGCCTGGCACCCCCTCATCCCACCCACCCCCATGACCTGCCCCCTGGCACGTGGGGGCGTTGGGGTCTCCTTCACTGCTGGGGGTCCTGTAGACCCTGGGACACACACGAGGGTGGGGGCCATGGGGGGTTCAAGGGGGTCGATGCTCGGGGTGCAGCCACAGAGCTGCAGGGGGTCCTTGGGGGTCCAGGGGGCTCCAGGGGTTCTCACTGCCCCCCGTCCCCCAGGCTGGCTGGGTAGGGGGACGCAGGTGCGGGGGGCACTCCGGGGGTCTGGGCTCAGCTGCCCGGCAGCACCAGCCCCCTGCCAGGGCCAGGGGGACACGGGGGGAACACACAAAGTGAGGCGGGGGAGTGGGCTGAGGTGGGAGGGGGGCACAGAGACCCCCTCAGAGGGTCTGGGGCCAGTGGAGGACCCGGCTCGAGGCGGGGGGTCAGGGGTGCCACGCGCCCACCACGTGTGTGCCTCCCGGCCGAGGTCGTGACCCGGCACGTGGCCCAGTGACTCCTCCTCCTCCCCCCGCGGGTGACACGGCGGGGTCACCACAGGGCGAGGAGGGGGTTGGAGAGGGGGTCGCACTTCCTCGAGCCTTGAGGGGGTCACACAGCCCTGGGGGTGGCAGGAGGCGGGGGGTCCCAGACGTCCTGCCCGGGGCACAAGGAGGGAGGGGTGACCCCATTCCCTGGGTGACACGGGGAGGGGGTCCCCGGTGTCGGGGGCAGATGGGGATGCCGGGGAAGGGGATGCAGGGGTGCTGAGGTGGGGCAGGGGGGCCCAGCTGTCCGGGAGCCCCCGGGGCGCAGACAATGGGCGCTTTGTTGGCGCTGCCCGCTGGCGGGGGGCCAGCGCATTCCTGGCCCCCGGCCCGGCCCCCACGGCGGCCCCCGAGCCCCCTCACCCTCAGCCCCGGCCCGGCCCCCTGCCAGCCCTGACCCCCCCGAGCGCCGGCTGTGCCTCCCAGCCCCCAGCCCCAACAACATCACCCGGGCAGGGGCGCGGGGTCCCTGGGGGCACACCCCCAACCCTTGGGTGCTGCCGGGGTGATGGGGGTTCCCGGACGCGGGGGTTGTGGGGGCTGCGGGCTCTGGCGAGGACCCTGCAGGCGTTCACCTCGAACGACCCCGCGGGAACAACGAGCCCCTTCAGCGGCCCGGGCTGCCCTCCCCAAACTCCCCAGCGCTTCGGGGACCTCGGATCGGGGGACACCTCGGGGTGGGGGACATCTTCGTGTCCGGGTTTGACCCCGTGTGTGTCTCCCCATCTCCAGATTCGGGACAATCTGACAGCTCAAACCCCCAGGAGACGCCGACATCAAACCACTGCCCAACGGTGAGTGACCCCCGGGACCCCCCTGTGCCCCCTCAGTGTCCCCAGTATCCCCAGTGCCCCCTCAGTGTTCCCAGTGCCCCCTCAGAGTCCCCAGTGCCCCCTCAGTGTCCCCAGTGCTCCCCTCAGTATCCCCAGTGACCCCCTCGGTGTCCCCAGTGTCCCCCTCAGTGTCCCCAGTGCTCCCCTCAGTGTCCCCAGTGCCACCCTCAGTGTCCCCAGTGGCCCTCCAATGTCCCCAGTGCTCTCCCTCAGCATCCCCAGTGCCCCTCCAATGTCCCCCCAGTGTCCCCAATGCCCCCAGTGCCCCCTGGTGTCCCCAGTGCTCTCCCTCAGCATCCTCAGTGCACCCCCAGTGTCCTCCAGTGTCCCCTGGAATGTTCCCAGTGCCCCTCTCAGCGTCCCCAGTGTTCCCAGTGCTCCCCTCTAGCATCTTCAGTGTCCCCAGTGCCCCCATCAGTGTCCCCAGTGCCCCCTCAGTGTCCCCGAGTGCTCCCAGTGCACCCCCAGTGTCCTCCAGTATCCCCTGCAATGTCCCTAGTGTCTCTCTAGTGTCCCCCCAGTGTGTGTGTCCCTGTGCTGTCCCCATCACCTCCCCGTGTCCTCTCTGTCCTCGTGACCCCCCAGACCCCCTCGTGACTCCCCGTGTCCCCACTGTGTCCCTCAGGTCACCTGACCTTCCAGGACTGTTTCGTCGACGTCAGGGGTGTGGAACGTGACGGAGCTGGTGAGGGTGTCCCAGAGCAAGTGGGGACATGGGAGGTGACACGGGGGTGACACGGGGGGTGACACGGGGGGTGACACGGGGGTGACACAGGTGGGGGAGGTGACACAGGGGGTGACACGGGGGTGACACGGGGGGTGACACTGGGGGGTGACACAGGGGTGACACAGGGGGACACGGGGGTGACACAGGTGGGGGTGACACAAGGATGGGGAAGGGCAGCACAGAGTGACATCGAGAGGGGAGTGTTGTGGGGGGGACACACACGGGGTGGCTCGGGGAGGGGGAGAGGGGGTGTGACCCTGGGTGTGCCCCCCACGTGTCCCCTGTGTGTCCCCTCCCCCCCCAGCCCCCTGTAGGCACGGCGGCCGGGCCCCAACTTCTCGCTGGCCGACCTGGAGAGCCGCGGGCTACTACAACATCAGCCCTGTCGCCCTCGGCCGCCGGCCCCTGGGACCCCCCACTGCCAGGTACTGGGACCCCTAAATCCCTGGGACCCCCCACTGCCAGGTACGGGCACCCCCAAAACCCCTGGGACCCCCTAAATCCCTGGGACCCCACTGCCAGGTGCACTGGGACCCCAAACCCCTGGGACCCCCAAATCCCTGGGACCCTCCCAAACCCCTGGGACCCCCAATGCCAGGGTACTGGGACCCTCCACTGCCAGGTCCCCAGAGGTGACCCCTTGTCCCCAGAAGTGACCCCCCACCCCAGAGGGTGCCCCCCAGAGGTACCCCCCCAGAGGTGACTCCCCTGTCCCCAGAGGTGACACAGGTGACCTCCCCCCACCCCAGAGGTGACCTCCTGTCCCCAGAGGTGACACAGGTGACCTCCCCCACCCCAGAGGTGACCCCCTGTCCCCACAGTGGCCCGGGCGCCCGGAAGGCGCTGGACGAGGGGGACCTGGAGGGTCCCTGGGACGACGTTTTCTACCCCCGGGCTGGGCCGGTCCCCGCCCCGGCAGCAGCCAAGGACCCTGGGGGACGTTGACACCGGTGGGTGACACCCCGGGGCACGGGGGGACACGGGTGGGACACGAGGGCACGGTGGGGAGGGCACGGGGGTGCTCCTGGGGACGGAGGTGGACGTGGGGAAGGGTCGGGAGGGGGAGAGGACGTGGGAGGGGGCGATGGTGGGGGGACACACATGGAGTGACATGGGGGCTGGGGGACACCGTGGTGGGGGGCTGGTTTGCTGCACTCTCGGGACTAGGGAGGGTGGATGGGAGGCAAAGGGTGGGGGTGTTCCCAGGGGGCTGCGGGGTCCTTGTCTCCCCGCCACCCTGACCCCCGCCACGCCCCCAGGCCCGGCGGCGCTGAAGAAGTCGGGAAGTTGGATTTCTGCAGCGCCCTGTCGGGGCACGGGGCCGCCCCCAGAATGGCCTTTCGGTCACCACCCCTGCCCGTCCTGGCCGGCGTCCGCCCCGGTGAGCCCCCCACCCTCTGGGCCCACTCCCGCCACCCCTCATAACCCCTCCCACCTCCTCGGGGCGCCTGGGGCTCCTGGGTGAGCCTGAGGGGGGTTTGGGCGTGGGTGGGGGGGACACGCGCCTGGGGCTGGGGGTCGGTGGGACATCCCCGGGTGGGCAAAGGAAGTGTGTGTGTGGGGGAGTTGTGGGGTTGTCCCGGTGGTGTCCGGGGTCCCGTGGGCGCCCGTGGCGCTGGCGCTGAGGGTCCCTGCAGGCAGCCCAGCGGGCCACGGCCTCGGCGCTGCACTTCCCGTCGGGGTCCCTCCTGCCCCAGTCGAGCCTCTACTTCGCCCACCCCACCATCCGCTACCACCACGGGCAGGACTCGCTCAAGGACTTCTGTGCAGTTCGTCTGCGCTGACGGCGCCGCCCAGGGCCCCCAGGTGCGGCGGGGACGGGGGGCGCGGGGGACACGCAGAAAATTTTGGGGGGTGGGGACACGGGGACAAAGTTTGGGATGCTCCCGGCGGGCGGGCACGGCAGGGACCTTGCGCACTCTCCCGGGGGCGGGGCCTGGGCTTTGGAGGCGTGGTCTGGATGCAAATTAGGCGAGGTTCCGATATGCAAATTAGGTGGTGTCTCTATGCAAATGAGTTATTTAAATAGTGCGAGGAAGGGAGGGGCCTGTATGCAAATATAGCACAGGAGGCGGGGCTCGTATGCAAATGAGCCCGGGCGGCCGCGCTGGAGCCGGCGGGGCCAGGAGGGGGTGATGGGGACCCCCCCCCATCCAACTGGGAACCCCCAATCAACTGGGAACTCCCAACCTGGAGAGCCCCACCTGGGACACCCCCCACCCCCCTGTCTGAGGAATCCCCACTTGGGACCCCCGCACTGGGAAACCCCCACCTGGGGACCCTCCCCGTGAACTTCCACCTGGGGACCCCCAGACCGGGGGTCCTCACTTAGAGACCCCCCTCCTTAGAGACCACTTTGGGGAACCCCAGCAGGGACCCCCAACCTGGGGACCCTCCACGGAATTCCCCCTCAAAGAACCCTCACTTGGGGATCCCCACTCAGGACCCCCCCAGCTCAGGAACCCCCACCTGGGGAATCCTTCACTTGGAGACCCCCCATTTTAGCAGGAGCGAGGGGGCTGCAGACCCTCCCCAGAACCCCCCTGTTCCCGTCCCACCCTCCCCGTCGCTGGGGGTCCTGAGGGTCCCGTCACGCGTGCTCTCGTTGCAGCCGTGCGGGGCGCAGGGCCGGGCTGGGGGCTGCAGGGGCCCCTGGCCTGACCCCTGCCCCTGCCCCCGCCGGGAGCCCAAAGCCCCCAGCGGCCCCCGGGCGGAGCCCCCACCGCACCCCGTAAGTGCCTCTGCGCCCCCCCAAAACCCTGAGCTCCCCCACTCCCGGCACCCCCGGCATCCTCACGGCCCCCACGGCACCCACTGCGCCTGCAGCCGGGCCCTGGCCGTGGGGGCTGGGGGCAGGGGGAACCGTGGAGAGGGGGAGTGGGGGGACCTGCAGGGGGGCGCAGGGTGAGGGCACAAGGGGAGGGCAGATTTGGGGGGCAGGGGGAGTGTAGGTGTGCCCAGCATTGGGGTGCAGGAGTGCCCAGATGTGGGGTGCCTCTGTGGGGTGCAGGTGCCCAGATTTGGGGTGCAGGAGTGCCCAGGACTGGGGTGCAGGAGTGCCCAGATTTGGGGTGCAGGAGTGCCCAGGACTGGGGTGCAGGAGTGCCCAGATGTGGGGTGCAAATGCCCAGATTTGGGGTGCAGGAGTGCCCAGGACTGGGGTGCAGGAGTGCCCAGATTTGGGGTGCAGGAGTGCCCAGATGTGGGGTGCAAATGCCCAGATTTGGGGTGCAGGAGTGCCCAGGATTAGGGTGCAGGAGTGCCCAGAATTGGGGTGCAGGAGTGCCCAGAATTGGGGTGCCTCTGTGGGGTGCAGGTGCCCAGATTTGGGGTGCAGGTGCCCAGATTCGGGGTGCAGGAGTGCCCAGGATTGGGGTGCAGGAGCTCCTAGATATGGGGTGCCTCTGTGGGGTGCAGGAGTGCCCAGATTTGAGGTGCAGGAGTGCCCAGCTGTGGGAGTGCAGCAGTGGGGTGGTGTACCCAGATTTGGGGTGCAGGAGTGCCCAGATGCGGGGTGCCTCTGTGGGGTGCAGGTGCCCAGATTTGGGATGCAGAAGTGCCCAGATTCGGGGTGCAGGAGTGCCCAGCTGTGGGGGTGCAGCAGTGGGGTGGTGTACCCAGATTTGGGGTGCAGGAGTGCCCAGGATTGGGGTGTAGGAGCTCCTGGATATGGGGTGCAGCAGTGGGGTTCAAATGTGCCCAGAATTGGGGTGCAGGTGTACCCAGATTTGGGGTGCAGGAGTGCCCAGCTGGGGGGGTGCAGCAGTGGGGTCGAGGTGTGCCCAGGACTGGGGTGCAGGTGCCCACATCTGGGGTGCAGGTGCCCAGATTTGGGGTGCAGGTGCCACCTGGGCACCTCGGGGCCAGCAGCAGCCGCCGCCCTGGGGTGACCTGGCACGGGGTGACCCCCCAGACCCCCGGTGGCCTCAAAGTGCCCCAGGGACAGGTGGCAGGACCCGGGGGTGCCCCAGGTGACCCCAAGGTGCCCCCCGAGCAGGTGGCAGGACCCAGGGGGTGCCCCAGGTGACCTCAAATTGCCCCCCCCAGGCAGGTGACAGGACCTGGGGGCAGGAGGTGACAGTGGGGGGTGAAGGTGACAGCAGGACCCAGGGGTGACAGGGGCTGCCTGGGGGTGTCCCCAAGGTGTCCCTGGGGGATAGAAGGTGGCCCAGGTGGCAGGGGCTGCCAGGGGGTGACACAGGTGACAGGGGCTGCCGGGGGTGACACAGGTGACAGGAGGGTGACACAGGTGACAGGGGTGCCCGTGGGGTGCCCCAGGTGACAGGGGTGCCCCAGGTGGCAGGGGTGCCGGGGGTGACAAGGTGACAGGGGGTGCCCCGTGGGGATGCCCCAGGTGGCAGGGGCTGCCGGGGTGACACAGGTGACAGGGGTGCCCCAGGTGGCAGGGGCTGCCGGGGGTGACACAGGTGGCAGGGGGTGCCCCGTGAGGGGTGCCCCAGGTGGCAGGGGTGCCCCGGGTGGCAGAGGAGCCCCGCCCGGCCCGGCTGCCCGTGCATCATCACCTGCATCGCCATCGCTGTCACGGCCCCGGCGCCTCATCCCCTCCCCCATCCCCGTCCCCCATTCCAGCCCAGCTCCTTCGCCATTTCCCCCTTTTCCCCCATTTTTCCAAGGGGTGTTGGGGGTCCCAAACCTGGACCCGCCTGTGTGCCCCCCCATCCCCCTGAGGGGACACCTGGGTGGCCCTTCCGGCTCCATCCCCATATTTTTGGGGGAGGTTTGGGGGTTCCCCACAGGTAAGTGTTGAGGGGGTGGTCGTGTCATCGTGTGGCTGTTGTGGGGTCACACACACGTGGGAGGGTCACCCCTGTGTGTGCCCTCCCCAAAAAACCCCTGGGGGCTCGGGGTGTGACCCTGCAGGTGTGAAGGAGCCCACGGTGGGGGAAGTCGGGGGTCTCAGCCGGGTTTATCCCACCCGGGTGGGGTCTCGTGGGGTGGGTGGGGTGTTGGGGGTTGACCCTCAGATGTGATGGAGCACAAAGTGGGGTGGTCTCACCCCCACCCCCTCAAGCCGGGTCTGGGGAGGGGCAGGGCGGGTCGGGGGTGGGGGTCGTTGCACACCCCACGCGTCCCCCGTGGCCGTGGGGGCTGAGCCCTCTGTCCCACGCAGCATTCGCAGCGTCAGGCGCCGCCTCCCCCGCCTTGTCGGCCTCGGACCCCGCGACGGCAACTTTCTGACCTCTCCCAGCAGCAGGTACGGCCCCTCCCCCGCCCGGGACCCCTCCCCACAAATTTGGGACCTGGGACCCCTCAGTGTCCCCTTGGACCCCTGAGAACCCCCTTGGACACCTGAGCCCCCGACACCTTCCTGAGCCCCCCCAGCCCCACCTGAGCCCCCAGACCCTCCTGAGCCCCCCCAGCCCCACCAGACCCCCAGACCCCCCTGAGCCTCCCAAAACCCCCTCCCCGAGCTGGCCCCGCCCCTCTCCCGATGACGTCACCGGCGTGCACAAAGAAGGGGCGTGGCCGCCGCCCCAGCCGGGCGCCCCCATTGGCCCCCCCAGGCTCGTGGCGCGACGCCCGATTGGCCGCCCGCCCTGCGTACGCCGCGCCCCGATTGGCTGGCGCCGGCCGCGGCCCGCGGCTCTGAGCCAATCAGAGCGGGGGGGCCCTCAGGGCGGGCGGCCAATGGGGGCTCTCGGCGGGCCGAGCCGGCCGGGCGCGCGATTGGCTGGCGCCGCGAGGCGGGCGGGGGGCGAGGCCGGCGCTGATTGGCTGGCGCGGGGCGCGGCGGGCGCCGATTGGCTGGCGCGGGGCGCGGCCCTTGGCAGGCCGCGCGCGCTGCGGCGGACGGAGCGACCCCATTGGCTGATTCCCGGCCGCACCACCGCGCTCAGCCAATGGCGGCGCAGCATCCGCCGGGGGGCGGGGCCGACCCCCGAATTTGGGGTGGGGGCTTCGACCCCCAAAAAGGGGGGGCCACGAGGGGATGGGGGCCCCCAGCTCATTTCGGGACCCCCGAGGGCCTGGGAGATTTTCATCCCCCCATCCTGGAGACCCCCAAACCAAGGGGGGGGTCCTAAGGGGGTTCTCTGTGGGCCCCCCCAGGGTTTTTCAGGGGTCTTGGGGGGTTCTGGGGGAGGTCTCAGTGTGTCCCCCAACCCCACTGACACCCCCCTCTTCTTTTCTCCCCAGTCCTGGTTCCTCTGACGCCGCCCCCTCCTCTTTATTCTCCCTCCCGCGCCGGGACGAGGAAAAAACCCGAAAAAAAAAAAAAAAAAGGAGGAAAAAAATATTCACGAACAAAAAAAAAAAAAAACCTACAAAAACTCACAAAAAGAAAAAACACAAAAAGAAAAAGAAAAAAAGCCGCAATCCTCCTCCAAAAAAAAAAAAAATCCCTTTTCCCCTCGCAAATCTCCCTCCCCAAAATCGCCGCCGTCCGCCCTCCTCCTCGCCCCCCCACTCACGACGTGGATGAGGGTTCGACCTCTCTGATGTGTCCCCCCCAAAAAAAACCCCACCCCAAAAACACCCTCCCCGCCGCGTTCCCCCGGCACACACAGGGTCACCTCTGGACCCCCCTTTAATCCGGGAGGGGTAGGGGGTCCGCAGCCCACGAGTGTCCGTGGGGGTGTGTGCGTGTTTAACCCCCCACCCCAAAACGCCCCCCACGCGTGTGCCCCCCCACGTCACCAGCACTGCACACGCTCCGCACACGCGTGCCGGGGGAGGGGGACACACGGGACCCCCTTGCTGCAGGACAGCGAGCGGGGCCGGGGGATGGTCCCGAACTCCCCCAAACCCCGAGACACCCCCGAACAACCCCCAAACTCCCCAAGGCTTTGGGGTCCCCCAAAACCCCTTGCCTGCCCCCAACCCCCAGCTCATTTTTTTAATTAAGTGCAATTACCCCCTCCTCCCCCGAGGTCAAACTCCTGCTTTTGGGGTCAAACCCTCTGTTTTGGGGTCAAACCCCCTCTCCCCTGCCCCTTTTCCTGTTTTGGGGTCAAACCCCTGATTTGGGGTGTCCCACCTCCCGTTTTAGGGTCAAACCCTCCCATTTTGGGGTCAAACCCCTCCCATTTTGGGGTCAAACCCCCAGTTTTGGGGTCAAACCCCCATTTTGGGGTCAAACCCCTTCCTTCCCTCCCCTTCCCTCGTTTTGTTCAGACTCCCCCAATTTGGGGTTAACTCCCCCAATTTTGTCGTTTCCCCCATTTTTTTAGCTCCAATCCCCCATTTGGGGTCAAACCCCTTCCTTGTGTGACCCCCCATTTTGGGGTTGAACCCCCACGTTTCGGGTCAAACCCCCCTCCACTTTGTGACCCCCCTTGAGGTCCAACCTCCCATTTTGGGGTCAAACCCCCTTTCGGGTCCCCCTCTCTCCAAGTGCTTTTTGGGGATTCCCCCCCAATTTTCCCTCGTTCCCCCACCCTCAATTTTATTTTTTATCGTTTTTGGGTAATTTTGCTCCCAATTCACGTTCGGGGGCCCCAATTCCACACCGGGGGTTGAGCAGCCCTGGGGAGGGGGAGGAATTTGGGGGCATTTTGGGGGTTTCTGCACCTTCGGCTGATTTCGGGGTTGGGGAGGGGATGGGATGACCCCCTCAGACCCCTCCCCCGGGTTTTGGGGTCAGACGGACCAAAATCGCACTTGCCTTAGACCCCCGCGTGCCTTTCCCTCCCCTCCCACTCTTGGACCCCCCAAAATGGGGACAATCATTCAGCGCCCTCCCCTTTTCGGGGACCCTCCCGCTTTTGGTGCCACCCCCTTCTTTGTGACACCCCCGGGTTTTTGGGACCCCCACCAGCAATGCCCCTCCCCATCTCCCCACGCCCCTTCCCCTCCCCACGGAAACACCCCCCACTCCCCCAATTTTTGGGCTCCCCATTTCGGGGCGCCCCCACCAGCAATGGGGCCCTCAACATTTGGGGACCCCCACCAGCAATGGGCCCCTGGGCAATGCGACCCCCAATCTCCGGGTACCCCAATTTTGGGATCCCCTCCCCAAAACGAACCCCGGGGTGGGGGTAAAGGGGGCGATTTTTGGGGTCGTCGCGCTCGGGCCCCGCCCACACCAGCGTTGCACATTTTGGGGACCCCCACCCCCAAAGTCACCCCTCGCCCCCAGCACGTGGTAGTGACGTCATTTCCCAGGGGTGGGTCGGCCCCTCCTCCTCTCCCCCACCCACCCCACTCCCCGACCCCCACCCGCGGGACGTGGAAAACCGCGGGAAAAGGGGCGGAAAAAGGACAAAAATGGAAATAAAAGTGTCGTTACCCGCCACGTGCGCTGGCCCGGGGGCGGGGGATCGGGGGATTTGGGGGTCCGGAGGGATTTGGGGGATTTAGGGGGTCCGGGAGGGATTTGGGGGATTTAGGGGGTCCGGGAGGGATTTGGGGGAATTTAGGAGGTCCGGGGGTGATTTGGGGGTCTGGGGTGATTTGAGGGGGCGCAGGAGGGGATTTGGGGAGGAAAGGAGGATTTTGGGGGCACCAGGATTTGGGGGCATTTGGGGGCACCCCCGTGTGTGTCTCCCCCCGATCCCGTGACTCGCTGGGATTTGGGGAATTTCCGAATGATTCCCATTTCCCAGCGCTCCCAGTGGCCCGGCCCGCCCCCTCCCAGTGCCCCCAGTTCTCCCAGTGCCCTCCCAGTAGCCCCGCCCTCTCCCAGTGCTCCCAGTGCTCCCAGTAACCCGGCCTTCCTCTTCCTCCCAGTGGCCCGCCCTGTTCTCCCAGTTCTCCCAGTAGCCCGCCCCCTCTCCCAGTTCTCCCAGTGTTCCCAGTAGCCCACCCTGCCCTCCCAGTCCCTCCAGTGCTCCCAGTAGCCCACCCTGCCCTCCCAGTCCCCCCAGTAGCCCACCTTCCCGCACTCCCAGCACTCCCAGTTGCCCTTCCCGCCACTCCCAGTGCTCCCAGTGCTCCAGTCCCCGCCCGTCCCTCCCAGTGTCCCCGTGAGGTGTCAGGTGACGGGGGCGGGGGTGACCCCACTTCCCGTTTTGGGGCCATTAAAGGGCCGGAGGGGCCGCGCCGGGGCGGGGGGGACACGAGGGACAGCACGGTGAGTGCCCTGCGGGGGCGCGCAGGGGGCGACTCTTGGGACCCCCCAC
Organism: Myiozetetes cayanensis; assembly: GCF_022539395.1. Classification (NCBI taxonomy): domain Eukaryota; kingdom Metazoa; phylum Chordata; class Aves; order Passeriformes; family Tyrannidae; genus Myiozetetes; species Myiozetetes cayanensis. The sequence continues at coordinate 62,490 of NW_026086617.1, read as the reverse complement.
CCCCCGTGACGCGTGGGACCCCTGGGACCCCGGAAATGTGGGGAAGGGGGGTGGGGGTGGCACCCTGAGATCCCCCCAGGTTCCTTTTGGGGTGGGGGGAGTCCTGTCCCTCCCCACGCGGACACGTGGGACCCCCGGACCCCCTGGGTCATCTGGGTGGGGTGGGGGTGGGCTGAGACCACCCCAGGACATGTGGGGACCCCCTGGGTCACACAGAACCCCTCCCCCAAAAAAATGGGGGTCTCATGGGTTGGGGAGAGGCAGGAATGAGACTCCTGCTGGGACCCCCTTGGCCACGTAGGACCCCCCAAAAAAAACCCTGGGTGCCATTGGGGTGGGGGGAGGGGCTTGGGGACCATTCTGGGTGGGGGTGACACTTTTAGGACCCCCCCTCATTATTTGTGTGTGTCCCCCCCCCCTCCAGATGCTGCCCCTGCTGCTGCTGGCGCTGGCGGTGCCCGCGGGGGGGGCACTGGTGACGTCATCGGTGTCACCCCGGGGGGGGGAACCCGCCCTGACCTTCCTGGCCCTGGGGGACTGGGGGGGGCTCCCCGACCCCCCCTTCGTGACCCCCCGCGAGGTGGCCACGGCGGCCGCCATGGGCCAGGCGGCCTCCCGGCTGGGGGGGGACTTCGTGCTGGCCCTCGGGGACAACTTCTACTACCAGGGGGTGCGAGACGAGTGGGACCCCCGATTCCAGGTAACAACCCCCCAAAATACAGCCCAAAATCGGGGGGGGACAGACAAAATCGGGGGGGAAACAGTCAAAGTCTGGGGGGGAACAGCCCAAATTTGGGGGGGTGACAGTCAAAATCTGGGGGGGAAACAGTCAAAGTCTGGGGGGGAACAGCCCAAATTTGAGGGAGAACAGCCCAAAATTTGGGGGGGAACACTCCAAAATCTTGGGGGGAAACAGTCAAAATTTGGGGGGGAACAGCCAAAATTTGAGGGGGAACAGCCCAAATTTGAGGGGGAACAGCCCAAATTTGAGGGGGAACAGCCCAAATTTGAGGGGGGGGACAGCCTAAATTTGAGGGGGGGAACAGCCCAAATTTGAGGGGGGAAACAGCCCAAAATCTAGGGGGGAAACAGTCAAAATCTGGGGGGGGAACAGTCAAAATTTGGGGGGGAACATCCCAAATTTTGGGGGGGAAACAGCCCAAATTTGAGGGGGAACAGCCCAAATTTGAGGGGGGGAACAGCCTAAATTTGAGGGGGAAAAGCCCAAAATTTGGGGGACACTCCAAAATCTAGGGGGAAACAGTCAAAATTTGGGGGGGAAACAGCCAAAATTTGGGAGGGGAACATCCCAAAATCTGGGGGGAAAACAGCCCAAAATCTGGGGGGGAAACAGCCCAAAATCTGGGGTGAATACACATGTCCCTCCTTGTCCCCCCATATCCCAATGTCCCCCCCTGTATCCACCCCCATTCCCTCTCTGTCCCCATGGCCCCCCCACCTTCCCCACACCCCTCTCTGTCCCCCCCCATGTCCCCTGGGGTCCCCTGATGTCCCCAGGACACCTTTGAGCAGTTGTTTGTGTCTCTGGGGGGCTCTGGGGTGTCCCCTGATGTCCCCTGCTGTCCCCAGGACACCTTTGAGCGGGTGTTCGTGTCCCTGGGGGTCTCTGGGGTGTCCCCTGATGTCCCTGATGTCCCCCTGATGTCCCCCTGCTGTCCTCAGGACACCTTTGAGCGGGTGTTCGTGTCCCTGGGAGGCTCTGGGGTGTCCCTGGGGGGCTCTGGGGTGTCCCTGGGGTGTCCCCTGATGTCCCCCTGGTGTCCCCTGATGTCCCCCTGCTGTCCCCAGGACACCTTTGAGCGGGTGTTCGTGTCCCTTGGGGGCTCTGGGGTGTCCCCTGGGGTCCCCTGGTGTCCCCAGGACACCTCTGAGCGGTGTTCTGCCCTGGGGTCTCCCGGGTGTCCCTGATGTCCCCTGCTGTCCCCAGGACACCTTTGAACAGTTGTTTGTGTCTCTGAGGGGGCTCTGGGGTGTCCCTGGGGGTCTCTGGGGTGTCCCCTGCTGTCCCCAGAACACCTTTGAGCGGGTGTTCGTGTCCCTGGGGGGCTCTGGGGGTGTCCCTGGGGGGCTCTGGGGTGTCCCTGGGGGGCTCTGGGGTGTCCCCTGATGTCCCCTGATGTCCCCAGGACACCTTTGAGCGGGTGTTCGTGTCCCCGGGGGTCTCTGGGGTGTCCCCTGATGTCCCCCCCTGTCCCCAGGACACCTTTGAGCGGGTGTTCGTGTCCCCGGGGGTCTCTGGGGTGTCCCCTGATGTCCCCTGCTGTCCCCAGGACACCTTTGAACGGGTGTTCGTGTCTCTGGGGGGCTCTGGGGTGTCCCTGGGGTGTCCCCTGATGTCCCCTCCTGTCCCCAGGACACCTTTGAGCGGGTGTTCGTGTCCCTGGGGGGCTCTGGGGTGTCCCTGGGGGTCTCTGGGGTGTCCCCCTGATGTCCCCTGCTGTCCCCAGGACACCTTTGAGCGGGTGTTCGTGTCCCCGGGGCTCTGGGGTGTCCCCTGATGTCCCCCTGATGTCCCCCTGATGTCCCCTGCTGTCCCCAGGACACCTTTGAGCGGGTGTTCGTGTCCCCGGGGCTCTGGGGTGTCCCCTGATGTCCCCTGATGTCCCCCTGATGTCCCCTGATGTCCCCAGGACACCTTTGAGCGGGTGTTCGTGTCCCCGGGGCTCTGGGGTGTCCCCTGGTTCGTCATGGCCGGGAACCACGACCACGCCGGCAACGTCACCGCTCAGCTGCGCTACAGCCACCACTCCCCCCGCTGGTAACCGCGTCCCCAGGGTCCCCAGGGTGTCCCCACAGTGTCCCCACAGTGTCCCCAGGGGTCCCCAAGGCTCCCCAGGGGTCCCCACAGCATCCCCAGGGTGTCCCCAGGGTCCCCACAGTGTCCCCAATGGTCCCCAGAGTGTCCCCAGGGTCCCCACAGTGTCCCCAACGGTCTCCACAGGGTCCCCAGGGTCCCCATGGTGTCCCCACAGTGTCCCCAGGGGTCCCCAAGGCTCCCCAGGGGTCCCCACAGCATCCCCAGGGTGTCCCCACAGCATCCCCAGGGTGTCCCCAGGGTCCCCAGAGTGTGCCCATGGTCTCCACGGTGTCCCCAGGGTCCCCATGGTGTCCCCACAGTGTCCCCAGGGTCCCCAGAGTGTCCCCAGGGTCCCCATGGTGTCCCCACAGCATCCCCAGGGTGTCCCCAGGGTCCCCACAGTGTCCCCAATGGTCCCCAGAGTGTCCCCAAGGGTCCCCACAGTGTCCCCACAGTGTCCCCAGGGGTCCCCAAGGCTCCCCAGGGGTCCCCACGGCATCCCCAGGGTGTCCCCAGGGTCCCCATGGTGTCCCCACAGTGTCCCCAGGGGTCCCCAAAGCTCCCCAGGGGTCCCCACGGTGTCCCCAGTGGTCCCCAGGGTCCCCATGGTGTCCCCAAGGGTCCCCAAGGGTCTCCAGAGTGTCCTCACAGTGTCCCCACGGGTCCCCACAGTGTCCCCAGGGTCCCCAGAGTGTCCCCAGAGGTTCTTGGGGTCCTCACAGTGTCCCCAACAGTCCCCAGGGGTCCCCACGGTGTCCCCAGGGGTCCCCACAGCGTCCCCAGCTCCCCTCAGGTTGTCCCCGTGACGTCCTCAGGGGTCCCCAAGGGTACCCAAAGGTCCTCGAGCACCTTCAGGGTGTCCCCAAGTCCCTTCGGGGTGTCCCCACAATGTCCCTTTGAGGTCCCCACGATGTCCCCACCTGTCCCTGACCGTGTCCACGTGTCCCCCAGGCACTTCCCCCACCCGTCCTACAGCCTGTCCCTGGCTCTGGGATGTCCCCACCTGTCCCTGATTGTCCCCTCGTGTCCCTGTGTCCCCCCAGGCACTTCCCACACCCGTCCTACAGCCTGTCCCTGTTTTTGGGGTGTCCCAATGATGTCCCCACCTGTCCCTAATTGTCCCCTGTGTCCCCAGGCACTTCCCCCACCCGTACTACAGCCTGTCCCTGTTTTTGGGGTGTCCCCACAGTGTCCCCACAGTGTCCCAACGATGTCCCCTCATGTCCCCTGTGTCCCCAGGCACTTCCCCCACCCGTCCTACAGCCTGTCCCTGTTTTTGGGGTGTCCCAATGATGTCTCCCCTGACCCCACAGGCACTTCCCCCACCTGTCCTACAGCCTGTCCCTAATTGTCCCCTGTGTCCCCCCAGGCACTTCCCCCACCCGTACTACAGCCTGTCCCTGTTTTTGGGGTGTCCCAATGATGTCCCCTCTGTCCCTGATTGTCCCCTCTGTCCCCAGGCACTTCCCCCACCCGTACTACAGCCTGTCCCTGTTTTTGGGGTGTCCCAATGATGTCCCCCCTGTCCCCCCAGGCACTTCCCCCACCCATACTACAGCCTGTCCCTGATTGTCCCCTCTGTCCCCAGGCACTTCCCCCACCCGTAGTACAGCCTGTCCCTGGCTCTGGGGTGTCCCCACCTGTCCCTGATTGTCCCCTCGTGTCCCTCTGTGTCCCTCTGTCCCCAGGCACTTCCCCCGCCCGTCCTACAGCCTGTCCCTGTTTTTGGGGTGTCCCAATGATGTCCCCTCTGTCCCCAGGCACTTCCCCCACCCATACAACTCCCTGTCCCTGATTGTCCCCTCTGTCCCCTCATGTCCCCTCTGTCCCCCAGGCACTTGTCCCTGTTTTTGGGGTGTCCCAATGATGTCCCCTCTGTCCCTGATTGTCCCCTCTGTCCCCTCATGTCCCCCCTGTCCCCCCAGGCACTTCCCCCACCCGTACTACAGCCTGTCCCTGGCTCTGGGGTGTCCCCACAGTGTCCCAATGATGTCCCCCCTGTCCCTGATTGTCCCCCCTGTCCCCCCAGGCACTTCCCCCACCCGTACTACAGCCTTCGCCTGCACATCCCTGGCTGCAACGCCACGGGGCGGCTGCTGGTGCTGGACACGACGCTGCTCTGCGGCCACGCCGACGATTTCGGGGCCGGGGGTGCCCCGGGGGGCCCCCATGACGCGGCGGGGGCGGCGGCGCAGCTGGGCTGGCTGCGGGGGCAGCTGGAGGCGGCGCGGGGGGCGCGGTTCGTGCTGGTGGCCGGGCATTACCCGCTCTGGTCCGCGGGCAGGCACGGCCCCACCCCCTGCCTGGTGCGGCTGCTGCGGCCGCTGCTGCGGAGGCACCGCGTGAGCGCCTACCTGAGCGGCCACGACCACAACCTGCAGGTAAATTGGGGCTGGGGGGCACAAAATGGGGCTGGGGGGGCACAAAATGGGGCTGGGACACTCCTACCTGAGCGGCCACGACCACAACCTGCAGGTGAGGGGGCTGGGACAGGTGAGAGGGGCCTGGGGGGGGCTGGGACACTCCTACCTGAGCGGCCACGACCACAACCTGCAGGTAAATTGGGGCTGGGACAGGTGAGAGGGGCCTGGGGGGGCTGGGACACTCCTACCTGCAGGTAAATTGGGACTGGGGGTGATGGGACACTCCTACCTGAGCGGCCACGACCACAACCTGCAGGTAAATTGGGGCTGGGACACTCCTACCTGAGCGGCCACGACCACAACCTGCAGGTAAATTGGGGCTGGGGGGGCTGGGACACTCCTACCTGAGCGGCCACGACCACAACCTGCAGGTAAATTGGGGCTGGGACACTCCTACCTGCAGGTAAATTGGGGCTGGAACAGGTGAGAGGGGCCTGGGGGGGGCTGGGACACTCCTACCTGAGCGGCCACGACCACAACCTGCAGGTAAATTGGGGCTGCTAGGGGGGACAAAATGGGGAGGGGGACCCTCCTAGGGACACACCCTGGTGGGAGGAGACCCCCCCTAAAAACCTGTCCCAGGTTGGGGAGGGGGGGGATTCACCATCCCAAGGTGTCCAGGTGGGAGGAGCCCCCCCCTAAAACCTGTCTTGGGGGGTACCTGGGTGCGTTTTTGGGGGGGTACCTGGATGTGTTTTTGAGGGTACCTGGGTGCATTTTGGGGGTACATGGATGTGTTTTTGGGGGTGTCTGGGTGTGCTTTTGGGGAGTACCTGGGTGTGTTTTTGGGAGTACCTGGGTGTGCTTTTGGGGGGTACCTGGGTGTGTTTTTGGGGAGTGCCTGGGTGTGTTTTGGGGGTGTCTGGGTGCATTTTTGGGGGTGCCCCATCGGTGCCCCCCCTGACCTCCCCCCTGTCCCCCCCACCCTGCAGTACCTGGAGGAGGGGGGGGTTGGCTACGTCGTGAGCGGCGCCGGCAACTTCCTGGAGGAGTCCCGAGCCCACGAGGGCTCCGTCCCCCCCGGCTCCCTGCGCTTCTTCTTCGGGACCCCCACGGCCCCGGGGGGCTTCGCCCACGTGCGCCTCGAGCCCTCCGGGGCCACCGTCACCTTCCTGGAGGCCACGGGCAGGGTCCTGTACCGGGTCACGCTGCCCCCCCGCGACCTCTGACCTCAGGGACCCCCGCGACCTCTGACCTCAGGGACCCCCATGACCCTTGACCTCAGGGACCCCCCGCGACCCCTCCCCTGGGGGGACACCGCGACCCCCTCCCTGACACGGAGGACACCGGGCGGGCCCCCCGTGTCCCCTGAGCCCCAATAAACGTTTTGAACGCCTTCGATGGACCCAAAACCGTCGCGTTTCGCCCCAAAAAGCACGTGGGGAGGCGGGACAGGGGGACAGCGTTGGCCCCGCCCACCCTCGCCGCTGATTGGCTCGAGCAGCCCGTCAATCATTTATGGACGGGGCAACGCTGCTCGTCACGTTGCGGCGTTGGTGCGCCCGCTGCTGATTGGCTGAGCCGCGCGTCCATCACTCGATGGGCGGGACAACACCGCGAGGCCGCGCGCCCTTCGCCCAATCGCCGGCGCGCCCGTGCGTCACGTGATGGGGAGGTCGCCGCTCCCGGGGCGCTGATTGGCTGGAGGGCCCGAGCGGTGCCGCCGGCGGCACTTCCGGGTGCGCGGCGGGAGCGGCGCGGGAGGAACCGGCGGGGCCCGGGGGGGGCTCGGGGGGTCCCGGAGGGTCCGGGAGGGTCCCGGGGTCGGTCGGGGTCGAGGCCGCTCCCAGGCGGCTCCCGGTGCCGGTTTCGCCATGGGCCGCCGCAAATCGAAGCGGAAACCGCCGCCCAAGAAGAAGATGACGGGGACGCTCGAGACGCAGTTCACGTGTCCCTTCTGCAACCACGAGAAGTCCTGCGACGTCAAAATGTGAGAAAAATTTAAAATAAATGGGGGAGGGGGAGGGAGCACGGGTGGGGGGAGGAGAAACAGGGGGGAGGTGGAAGAACCGGGGGGACACCACAGGGGAGGGAACGACCCGGGATGGGGAGGGGGACATGGTGGGGAGGGAAGGAGCTCCTGGTGGGGGCACAAGGGGGACACGGGGTGGGGGAACAGGAATGTCCGGGAGGGTCTCGGGATGTCCCGGAGGGTCCGGATGTCCTGGGATCAGGGTGTCCCGGGGGTCTCGGGATGTCCCACCTTGTCCCACTGCCCCCTCCACTCGCAGGGACCGCGCCCGCAACACGGGGGTGATTTCGTGCACGGTGTGCCTGGAGGAGTTCCAGACCCCCATCACCTGTATCCTTCCCGAGACCCCTCCCTGGGACCCCCTGAAACACCCCAGGACCCCTTAACCTCCCGGGACCCCCAACCCCCGTTGGAGCCTTAACAGCCCCCAGACCTGTCGGAGCCCGTGGACGTTTACAGCGACTGGATCGATGCGTGTGAAGCTGCCAATCAATAGCGGGGAGGGGCGGACGCAGAGACCCTCCCTAGAGCCTCCCCGACCCCCAGGAGGGTGACAACCCCAGGACCCGGTGACACCCCAGGACTTGGGGGTGGGGAAGGGGCACAAACCTGGTCACAGGCCCCCACCTGGGGGCACAGGATTGTCCCCAAACCCCCCAGGACCTTGTCATGTCCCCCAGGACCCCCCCCAGGGTTTGGTGACACCCCCAGGGGTTGGTGACACCCCAGGGTTTGGTGACCCCAGGGTTTGGTGACACCCCCAGACCTGGCACAGAGGGGGACATTCCCTGTCCCCAAACCTTGAGGAGGGGGTTGTTGGGGGCTTTGGGGCTCCCTGACCCCCCTGGGACCTGTCCTTGTCCCCAGGGGAGGAGGGGTTGGGGGTTGGGACGAGTTTTGGGGAGGTGCCCCCAATAAATGCCCTGAGTTGGTGTCACTTGTCCCCTTTGGTGTCCCCCCAGTCCTCTCCCCCTGCGACCTCCTGGTGTCCCCTCAGTGTCCCCTCTGATGTCCCCCTGTCCCCCTCCCCTCCCCCAGCGCGTCCCCGACCCCCCGCGGTGTCACCGAGCTGTCCCTTTATTTTTTTGCGTGTGGCTTTTTATTTGTGCCTCGGTGGCTTCACACGTGGCAGGGGCCGAACCCCCCGGGGCCAAAACACCCCCGGGGCCGATCCTGGGGCCAATTCCCCTCCCCCTCCCTCCCTTCCCCACCTGGGGTGGATTTTGGGGTCACCCCCCTCGTCCCGGGGCGGATTTTGGGGTCACCCCCCTCGTCCCGGGGCGGATTTTGGGGTCACCCCCCTCGTCCCAGTGCAGATTTTGGGGTCACCCCCCTCGCCCCGGGGCCGATCCCGGCTCTGAACCCCCCCAGGACCCTCCCTGGGGTTGAATCCAATCCCCCCCCCACTCCAGACCCTGTTCTGGGGCTGATCCTGGGGTCGATCCCGGGGTCGAAGCCCCCACCAGGGCTGATCCTGGGGCTGATTCCTGGACTCCCCGAGGCTGATCCTGGAGCCAAAACCGGGGCCGATCCCGGGGCTGATTCCCCTCCCCAGGGCTGATCCGGGGTCCGATCCCACTCTGGACCCTCCCTGGGGCCGATCCAGGGGTGATCCCGGGACCGATCCTGGGGCTGATCCCCCTCGGGACCCTCCCTGGGACCGATCCTGGGGCTGATTCTCCCCCCGGGGCTGATCCTGGGGCTGATCCCCCTCGGGACCCTCCCCGGGGCCGGTCCCGGTGCCCCGGGGCTGATCCCGGGGGCCGATTTCTCCCCAGGGACCCTCCTTGGGACCTCCCCCGGGGCTGATCCCCTCCGTGAGACCCTCCCCGGGGTCTGCTCCCCCCCAGGCCCCTCCCCGGTGGCGGTGCCGGTGTCGGGCGGGGCGCGGTGCGGCCGGTGCTGAGTGCGGGGCGGTGCGGGGTGGGCTGGGCTGGGGTGAGGTCGAAGCTGCCGCGGCGGCCGCGGCTACTGCGAGTTGTAGAGCCCGTCGTGGGCGTCGTAGCCGTCGTGGGCGAAGAGCTCGGGCCCCCCGCAGTACTTGGGGTCGTAGACCTGGCGCGGGAGCCCGTAGACCGTCATGCCGGTCTGCGAGGCGCCCTTGTTGCTGCCCATCTGCAGCCCGATGGTCATCGTGTCGCAGCGCTCCATGCCCAGCGACGGCTCGAAGATCTGGCGCTTCGTGCCCGGCGCCGTCATCCCCGCCTGGGGGAGGGAGGGGAGGGGAGGGGAGGGGACACAAAAATAAGGGGTGAGGGAGGGGCGGGGGGCAGCCGCGGGTACCTCCCGGGGGATTTGGGGCTGGGAGGGGGGACACAGGCACCTCCTGAGAGGGGACAGGGACATCCCTGAAGGGGGACACGGGGCTGGGAGGAGTGGGAATGGGTACCCTGGGGGGACAGGGACACCCCCTAGGGGGGACAGGGACATTCCCGAGGGGGACACGTGGGCTCCTCCAAGGGGGACATCAGGGCACCGTTGTCCCCGTGTCCCCACCCAGGGTATCAGTGTCCCCCTGTCCCCTCTGTCCCAGTGTCCCCCTATGGTGTGGGTGTCCCCTCTGTCCCCATGTCCCCCCTGGTGATGTCATTGTTCCCTGTGTCCCCGGTGGTGTGGGCATCCTCCTGTTCCTGGGTGGTGAGTGTCCCAGTGTCCCCTGTCCCTGGGTGGTGTGGTGTCCCTGGTGTGGGTGTCCCCTCTGTCCCCATGTCCCCCCTGGTGATGTCAGCGTCCCCTGTGTCCCCCGTGATGGTGTGGGCATCCTCTCTGTTCCCTGGGTGGTGTGAGTGTCCCCTGTGTCCCCCCTGTCCCCTGGGTGGTGTGAGTGTCCCCAGTGTCCCCCTTGTGTCCCCTGGGTGGTGTCATTGTCCCCTGTGTCCCCCGTGTGCCCACCTGGCTGGCGCCCTTGTTGGTGCCCATCTGCAGGGAGATGGTGGCCTGGTCCAGGGGCTGGTCCGTGCCCAGCTTGGGGTCGTAGAGGTGCCGCCGTGTCCCGTAGGCCGTCATGCCCTGCTGGCTGGCGAACTTGTTGGTGCCCATCTGGGGACAGCAGGGACAGGGACAGCATCACCGTCACCAACTGTCCCCAAGGCGCTGCCACCCCCCCCCTCCTTCGTCGGGGTGTCCCCAGAGAGCCTCCCTGCCACCCCCTCCCCCTATTCTGTGCCTGTGTGTCCCCCCCACCCGTGTCCCCGGTGTCCCCAAGTGTCCCCAAGTGTCCCCAGGTGTCTCCAAGTGTCCCCGGTGTCACCTGGAGCCCGATGATGTTCCTGCCCTCGCGCAGCTTCTCGGGGTGGAAGCGCCGCTGCTGCTTCTCGGCGTATTTCACCCCCAGCCCCACGTTGTTCCCCTTCGTCTTGGCCTGGGGGGGGAACCTCGGGGGGGTCAGGAAGGGGCATGGAGACCCCAAAATCTCCCTGAGGAGCTCCCTCCATCCCCATCCCCCCCACCCCCAGCAGGTGAGGGGGCACCGAACCAGCCTGTGGGGGGTGGGACGTGGGGATCCTCCAGAGCCCCCCCAGACCCTTGGGAGCCTCCCAGGACCCCCCCCCAAGGACCCCAAGACTCCGTCCCACCCTTTGAGGGGAAAGGGGGGGGTCACCTGGGTGGTCCCACCCCTTGATGGGGGGCAGGAGGCGGGGGGTCACCTGGGTAATGTGAGCGATGGGGGAGCACCAAACCCAGGGATGGGTGGTGGGACATGGGGACCCTCCTGAGCCCCCCCAGCCCCTCTGGAGCCCCCCAGCCCCTCCTCCCACCCCACCATGTCCCCCCCCACACAAGGACCCCCTCGGCAGTGGGGGGGTCACCTGAATGGTCCCACCCCTTAGGGGGGACAGGGGGGGTTACCTGGCTGATGAGAGCAATGGGGAGCACCAAACCCAGGGATGGGTGGTGGGACCTGGGGACCCTCCAGAGCCCCCCAGACCCTCTGGAGCCCCCAGCCCCTCCTCCCACCCACCGTGTGCCCCCCAGGACCCCGTGTCCCCCACAGGATTTGGTGGGGGGGGGGTCTCACCTGGCTGGCCAGGGCGATGAGGGTGGACTGGACCTGTGTGTGGTTGGTGTTCTCGAACAGGTCGTTGGCCTCGAAGATGTCGTGGGGCTTCACCCCGTAGCGCGTGATGGCCCGCAGGAAGTGCCCGATGTTCTCCAGCTGGGAACGAGGGGGAGGGGGTGTCACGGGGGTTAGGGGAGGGGAGGGGGTCCTGGGGCCGGAGCTGCTCCCAGATCACCCCCTACCCCCATACCCTGATTTTGGGGGGTGTTTTCCACCCCTCTCCTCACCTTGTGCCAGTTCTGGACGGGCTCGTTGATCTTGGGCACCGAGCCCGGCTGCAGCTTGTTGATGAGCCTGGGGGGCAGGGGTCAAGGGTCAGGGGTCAGCACAGGTGAGGGCGTGGGGAGGGATGGGGTCAAAGGGTCAGGGGTCAGCCCAGGGGAGGTCAGTGGGGGTGGGGGTTGAGGGATTGGGGTCAAAACTGGGCCAAGTTCCAAGAGGATCGTCCCAGATTTGAGGTGGGGTCAGGGGTCAAAGGGGGAGGGTCAAGACCAGGACTGGGGACAAGGGAGTGGTCATTGGTCAGGGGGTCAGAGGTCAGGGGTCAGTCCAGGTGAGGTCAGTGGGGTTAAGGGATGGGGTCAAAGGGTCAGGGGTCAGCCCAGGTGAGGTCAGTGGGGTTAAGGGATGGGGTCAAAGGGTCAGGGGTCAGCCCAGGTGAGGTCAGTGGGGTTAAGGGATGGGGTCAGGGGTCAGCCCAGGTGAGGTCAGTGGGGTTAAGGGATGGGGTCAGAGGTCAGGGGTCAGCCCAGGTGAGGTCGGGGGATGGGGGGTGAGGGATGGGGTCAAAGGGTCAGGGGTCAGCCCAGGTGAGGTCAGTGGGGTTAAGGATGGGGTCAGCGGGTCAGGGGTCAGCCCAGGTGAGGTCGGGGGGGGGGGTTAAAGGACGGGGTCAAAGCAGGGCTGAGTTCCAAGAGGGCAATCCCAGACTCAGTTTGGGGGGGGAGGGGACGGTCCCAGCCGGGTCAGTGGTGAGCAGGGGTGGTCAGTGGTGGTCAGCAGGGGTCACAGGTCAGGGGTCACAGGTCAGGGCTCAGGCCGTACTCGCAGAGGATGACGCCGTCCTTGAGCCCGTCCATGAAGTTGTCCCCGATCCGCCGGCCCGTCGTGCCCTCGATCCACGCCCGCAGCTCCCGCTCCCGCTGGGGGTCGTATTTCTGGGCCAGCTGGGGGGGACACGGGCACAGGGACACCGTTGGGGGATGGGGGACACCGGCAGGGGGACAGGGACACCAGCAGGGGGACACGGACACCGGCAGGGGGACAGGGACACCGGCAGGGGGACACTGGGACACTGTCAGGGGGACAGGGGACACCATTGGGGGACACGGGACAGGGGACACCGCCAGGGTGGGCGTGGGGGACACCCCCTCCCCACGGGGGGACACGGGGACACCCCGGGGGTGCCACACTGGGCCGAGCACAGAGCAGAGCCCCGGCTTCCCTTCCCCCGCCGTTGTCCCCTCTTTTCCCCATCCCCGCAGGGGAGGGGAAGAGCTGGAAAGGCCGGGGTGCCTGACCCCCGCGTGTCCTGCCTCCGGGAGGCCGCGGGCGACCGGGCCGGCCGCACGTTTGCCCATATATAGCCCCGGGCCGAGGCCGCTGCCGCCCGCCCGCCGCGCTCCGCCGCCTTATAAGGGCTCACGGCGGGGCCGGAGGCGCCAGGCCCCCGAGCCACCGAACATCCCCCTGCCCCATCCCCGTTAACCCTTGGCGGGGCGGACACCGGCGGAGACGGGTCCCCCTCCTCTCCGCCGCCCCCATCCCGGTGATCGCCGACCCCCGTGTCGCCATCCCCGACCCCAACCCCTGCCAGCGAGCGGCACCTCCCGGGGTCGCCGGGTCAACCTGAACCCCTCCGGTTAATCCTTAACGGGGTCGGTGCCCGGTAGAGACCACCCCCTCCCCACCCCCGGTGTCCCTTCCATCACCGGGACCCCCAAAACAACCCCCGGTTCATCCTTAAAGGGTCGGTGCCTCGTGGGACCCCCACGCGGTGCTCAAGGAGAGACCCCCACTCTACACCCCCCGGTGTCACTGGGGACCCCCCGAAACCCCCTCGGTTAATCCTTAGCAGGGTCGGTGCCGGTAGGACCCCCTCTCCCCACCCCCGGTGTCCCTTCCGTCACCGGACCCCAAACAACCCCTCGGTTCATCCTTAAAGGGGTCGGTGCCTCGCTGGACTCCCCACGCGGTGCTCAAGGAGAGACCCCACTCTACACCCCCGGTGTCCTCCGTCACCGGGACCCCGAACACCCCCGGTTAATCCTTAACGGGGTCGGTGCCCGGTGAGAACCCCCTCCCAACCCCCGGTGTCCCTCCTGTCACCGGTACCCCCGAACATCCCCACCTCACATTAACCCTCAACGGGTCGGACCCCACCGGGGACCCCCCCCGGGAGCTCACGGGGGTCTCTCCGGTGCCGCCCCTTCCCAAAAAAAAAACCCCAGGGTCGCTCCTCCTCTCCCCCGTGCCCACCGTGACACCGATGGCAGCGGGGATGGGGGACTGCGACAGCCCCCAGGCCCCCAGACCGCCCTCCTCATCAACCAGCACCCCGCGGGACCCTGAGCACCCCATGGGGGTCCCCGGGGCCGTGCCTGTCCCATCCCGGGGCAGCACCAGGGACAGCGCCGGGTCCCGCCCCCTCCCGCCGCTCCTGCCGCGTCCTGCGCGACCCCGCCCGCGACCCCCGCCCTCCCCGGTGTGTGAGGGGTCACCCTTCCCGGATCCCCTCCGACCCCCCGAGCCGCCCACCTTGTTCTTGACCTCTGCCGAGAGCCCGTAGGCCGGCCCGCGGTTGAAGTGCGCGTTGGACATTCCGGGGGGCGCGGAGGGGCCCGGGGGGGTCGCGGTGGGTCCGGTGGGGTCGGGTCGGTCGCGTCGGGCGGGTTTGGGGTCTGTCCCGGGTGGGTTCGGGTCTGTCCCGTGTGGGGTCGGGTCTGTCCCGGGTTCGGAGCTCTCGGTCGGTCCCTTCCCGCTCCCGGTCCCGTTCCCGGCGCCGCCGCCACTTTTAAAAGTGGGCGGTGGGCGCGGGCCCCCAGGCCGGGCCGGCCGCGGCCAATCGGCGGCCCCCGCCGCGCTGACGTCACGGCGGGGCGGGTGATGGCGTCATTTTTTCCACATTTAGCCGGGGGGGATCCCGGGAGGAGGGGGGGGATCCCGGGGAGGGTATAGGGGAGTCCCCCCAGCCCCAAATCAGCCCTTCCCTCCCTAAATCAGCCTTTCCCCCCTCCTCCCTCTAGACACCTCCCCCGTCACCCGGGACCACTCCCCTCACCGGGGTCCCCCCCTGGTCACCCGGGGTCACTCCCCCGGACACCGGGACCCCCCGGTCAGCTGGGTCCCCTCCCCTGGACCCCCGGGACCCTCGGTGTGGGGCAGGGGACCCTCCCCAGGACACGGGAGACCCTCCACGATCTCTGGTATCCCTCCTCCCCTCCGGGTCCCCCTCGGTGCCGTCACCGGATCGGACTCCGCCGCCCCGGGGATTTGGGGGTGAACGGTTCGTCACGGGTGGGGAATGCGCTCCCTCCGTCCCTCCCTGCCCCAGTCCATCCCCTCCCCCTCCGGGCACTTCCAGACCCCCCCGGGATCGGGGGGACCCCCAGAGCCCCCCCCTTCGCTCCCAGGGGACTGGGGGGACCCCGAACCGCCCCCAGGACAGCAGGGCCCCCGCCGCCCCCTGGTCGGACCCCCCACTCCCGTTTAGAGCGGCCCGTGCGGCTCTGACGTCATCGCTCTGCCGCGCGTGACGTCACCGCGTGTCCCCCTCTCCGAGCTCAGCGCGGGGCCCCCTCTGACGTCACGGGGGAACCCCTTTTGGCCCCGCCCTTCCGGCGGCGGCCAATCAGCGCTCGCGTCACACCCGCCCGGTGAAAGCGGCGCGGCCATTGGCTGAGCCGCCGGGCCACGCCTCCTTCGCCCGGGAGCGCCGGGGTCACGGGCAAGATGGCGGCGCCCTGAGGGGAGACCGGGCGTGGGGACGGCGGGGACCGGCTGCGACCTCTGACCTGTGACCCCTGACCCCACGGGGACCCCCCATCGTCCCCATCGCGACATGAGGTTGGGCTGGGTCCGGGCGCTGCCCCCCCGGCTCTGGGGGGGGCCCGGAGCGCCGCAGGTGAGGGGGGGGCGCGGGGACACCGAGGGGAGAGCGGAGGGACAGTGGGGGATAGGGAGGGATATGGGGGGTAGGGGTGACTCGGCGGCATTTGGGGGACACGGGGGACACTGGGGACATGGGCGGGACATGGGGGATAGAGGGGACGTGGGGGATAGGAGGGGAAACTGGAGGGATGGGAGGGATGGGGGGACATAGGGGATGGGGGTCCAGGGGGCACAAGGGAGAGGGGGCGACACGAGGGGGACATGGGGGGACACAGAGGTGGTGGGTGGAGAGGGGGGGTCCGGGGGACGTGGTGGGCACGAGGGAGAGGGGGGGAACATGAGGGGGCCTGGGGAGAATTGAGGGGACACCGACTAGGTGGGGGGGCCATGGGGGCACACTGGGGGACTCGAAGGGGGGCACATGGGCGACCTGGGGACCCCCCACCCCCAAATCTCACCCCCCCACTCTCTCCTCCTCCAGGTGGCTCGGGGGCTCTGCCAGCGCCCGGCGTGGGACCCCGGCGAGGGGGTCACCCCAGACCCCCCCCAGCCCCGGGGCCGCGTCCCCACCGCAAGGGGGGACCCCTCAGGGGGGGACACCTCAAGGGGTGGCCCCTCACGGGGTGACACTTTAGGGGGCGACACCTTGAAGGGTGACACCTCACGGGGTGACACCTCAAGGGGTGGCCCCTCACGGGGTGACACTTTAGGGGGTGACACCTTGAAGGGTGACCCCTCAAGGGGTGACACCTCAAGGGGTGACCCCTCAGGGGGCGGCACCCCCAAAGCCCCCTCCCCACGCACCTCCTCCCACAAGACCCACCACGACCACCACGAGGACCCCCAGGACGGCGACTCCGGGTCCCCTCCCCCGGGGTGACCCCGCGGCGTTCGCGGCCGCGCTGGGGGGGGCGGCGGCGGGGACGCCCCCCGGGCGCGGCGGGGGCCGCGTGGCGCTGGTGGAGGCGGCGCTGGCGGCGATGCCGGCGCTGGGCGTGGAGCGGGACCCCCGCGCCTACAACGCCCTGCTGAGGCTGCTGCCCCGCGGGACGTGGGTGCCCCGCGGGCCCGTCCAGCGCCTGCTCTTCCCCTTCCCGCGCCAGCAGGAGTGCGGGCTGCGGCTGCTCGAGCAGATGGAGCGATACGGTGGGTCTGGGGTCCCCTCTGTGTCCCCACGGTGCCCCCTCATCTCCCCCCTCCCCGCTCTGTGGTGCTCCGTGTCCTCCATCTCCTCTCGTGTCCCTTCCCCCTCCTCGTGTCCCTCCAGGACCGCCCTAGTACCCTCCCTGCCCTCCCCCCCATGTTCTCCATCTCCTCCTGTGTCCCCTCTGTGTCCGCCCACCCGTGCCCCACAGTGTCCCCTCATCTCCCCCCCTCACCCCTCCTGTGTTGTTCCGTGTCCTCCCTCTCCCCTCATGTCCCTCCCCAACCCCGTGTCCCTTCAGGACCTCCCCAGGTACCTTCCCTGCCCTCCCCCCTGCCGTGTCCCCCATCTCCCCCCTGTACAGTCCTGTCCCTTCCCCACCCTGTCCCCTCCAGGACCCATTTCTCCCCAGGACCCATTTCTCCCCCCAGGACCCATTTCTGTCCCCCCAGGACCCATTTTTGTCCCCCAGGGGTGCTGCCGGACGCAGAGACGCGGTTCCTGCTGCTGGGGGTGTTCGGGCCCCGGAGCCACCCCTTGTCCCCCAGGACCCTCTGTGCCCCCAGGACCCTCTGTGCCCCCCAGGACCCTCTGTGCCCCCCAGGACCCATTCCTGTCCCCCCCAGGGGTGCTGCCGGACGCAGAGACGCGGTTCCTGCTGCTGGGGGTGTTCGGGCCCCGGAGCCGCCCCATGCGGAAGCTGCAGCGGATGCTGTACTGGCTGCCCCGGTTCCGCCACATCGACCCTCACCTCTGCCCCCACCGTGCCCCCAGGGCGTGGCGGCCGCGCGGATGGGGCTGCACCGGATCGCGAACGACCCTGACGCCAGGGTCACCGTCCTGCAGGTGGGCACAGCATGGGGGACAGGGGACACTGATGGGGGACAGCTGGGGGCTGCACCGGATCGCGAATGACCCTGACGCCAAGGTCACCGTCCTGCAGGTGGGTGGGGCATGGGGGACACCTGGGGGACAGGGGACACTATTGGGGTGGGACAGCTGGGGGCTGCACTGATTGCCAATGACCCCAACGCCAGGGTCACCGTCCTGCAGGTGGGCACAGCACGGGGGGACACCTGGGGGCAGGGGGACAGGGGACACTATTGGGGGGGACAGCTGGGTGGGCTGCACCGGATCGCGAACGACCCCGATGCCAGGGTCACCGTCCTGCAGGTGGGCACAGCATGGGGGGACACCTGGGGGGCAGGGGGACAGGGGACACTGATGGGGTGGGACAGCTGGGGGCTGCACCGGATCGCGAACGACCCCGACGCCAAGGTCACCGTCCTGCAGGTGGGCACAGCATGGGGGGACACCTGGGGGGACAGGGGACACTGATGGGGAGGGGACAGCTGGGGGCTGCGCTGGATTGCCAATGACCCCGATGCCAGGGTCACTGTCCTGCAGGTGGGTGGGGCATGGGGGGACACCTGGGGGCAGGGGGACAGGGGACACTGATGGGGGGACAGCTGGGGGACAGAGGACACTGATGGGGACAGCTGGGGGACAGGGGACACTGATGGGGGACAGCTGGGGACAGGGGACACACGTGGGGACAGTGGACACAAATTTGGGGGGGACATACCTGGGGGGACAGGGGACACAACTAGGGGAATAGGGGACACAACTAGGGGAGCAGGGAACACACCTGGAAGGGACAGGGGACACAAATGGGGTGGGGGAACATCCCTGGGGGGACAGGGGACACAAATGGGGGACAGGGGACACAGATGGGGGACAGGGGACACAACTAGGGTAACAAGAGACACAACTAGGGGAGCAGGGGACACACCTGGGGGGACAGGGGACACAAATGGGGTGGGGGACATACCTGAGGGGACAGGGGACACACCTGGAAGGGACAGGGGACACACCTGGGGGAGCAGGGGGGACAGGGGACACACTTGGGGGACAGGGGACACACCTGGAAGGGACAAGGGACACACCTGGGGGAGCAGGGGGGAGGGGACACACCTGAGGGGACAGAGGGCACGACTGGGGGACAGGGGAACAGGTAAAAGGGACAGGGGACACACCTGGGGGGACATGGGAGGGGACACAGAGACCATCCCCAGGTGGGGACACCTGTGTGACCCCAAATGACCCCCTGTCCTGTCCCCACCCCTCACAGGCACCGGTGCCCGAGTCAGGGGGAGACGAAGGTTCCGTCCAGCCCTACATTGTCAGTGAGTTCTGGGGTGGATTTTGGGGGTCTCGGGGGGAATTTGGGGTCCCTGGGGGGAATTTTGGGGGGGTCTCATCCCTTTCCCCCCTCTTTCCTGGAGCAGAAGGAGCTGCCGTCCCAGCACAGCCTGTTTTTGGGGGTGGTTTGGGAGGATTTTGGTGTTTCTGGAGCGGATTCTGGGGGTCTCAGGGGGGATTTTGGGGGTCTGATCCTTGTGTTCCTCCTTTCCCAGGCTCCCAGAGCCCGGAGCAGAAGGAGCTGCTGGCCCAGCACGGCCCCTCCCGGCCCGTGTTCGTGGAGGGGCCGTTCCCGCTGTGGCTGCGCCGGACCCGCCTGAGCTACTTCGTGTTACGGGGGGACCCCCTGCCCCCACACCTCAGGGTGGGTCTGGGGGACCCCCGGGGGGGGCTCCAGGAGGGCAGGGGGGTGGGGGAGCGGGGGGTCCTCTGGGCAGGTGGGATGGGAGTCCCCTGACCATGGAGAGGTGAGAGGGAACAGGACCCCCAGACCCAGGACAGGTGAGATGGCACCCCCAGACCCAGGACAGGTGGGATGGCACCCCCAGACCCAGGACAGGTGGGATGGCACCCCCAGACCCAGAACAGGTGGGATGGGACCCCCCTGGCCATGGAAGGGACCCCCAGACCCAGGACAGGTGGGATGGCACCCACAGGACAGGTGGGATGTGACCCCAGACCCAGGACATGTGGGATATGACCCCAGACCCAGGACAGGTGGGATGGGACCCCCAGACCCAGGACAGGTGGGATGGGACCCCCAGAACAGGTGGGATGGGACCCACCTGGCCATGGAAGGGACCCCAGACCCAGGACAGGTGGGATGGGACCCCCAGAACAGGTGGGATGGGACCCCCTGGCCCATGGACAGGGGACCCCGGACCCCAGGACAGGTGGGATGGGATGGGACCCCCTGGCCATGGAAGGGACCCAGACCCAGCAGACAGGATGGAACCCCCCGGACCCATGGACAGGCGACCCGCAGGACCCAGGACAGGTGGGATGGCACCCCCAGGACAGGTGAGATGTGACCCCAGACCCAGGACAGGTGAGATGGGACCACCAAGACCCAGGACAGGTGAGATGGGACCCCCAGACCCAGGACAGGTGAGATGGGACCCCCAGACCCACCACAAGTGGATGGGCACAATTTCACCTCCCCCAAGCCCCTCCCCACCTGGGGACCCCCCTGACCTCTCAGGAAGGACCCCCCCCCTGCCCAGAACATTCCAGAACCCCCCTTTTTGCCCCCCAGGACCCCCCCCTGGACCCCGAGCGCAGCTTTTACTTCCCCCTGGAGCTGGAGCTGGACCTGGAGCGCGGCCCCTGGGACGACGACGACTTCGACGTGGACGAAGGTGGGATTTTGGGGGGGTTGGGGGGAGGTGCCAGGCGAGCTGAGGGTGTTTGTGGGGGTCCCCTGACGCCCCCCGTGCCCCCCTGCAGTGGAGGAGGGCCCGGTGTTCGCGCTGTGCGTGGCGGGGGCGGGGGACAGGCGCACCCTGGGTCGATGGATTTCGGCGCTGCAGGAGGAGAACCCGGTTTTGGGGAGCACCCCCGTCATCTTCCGCCTCTCCCAGGGGGGCCCCCACCCGCCTGGGTCCCCCGAGGGGTCCCAACCCCCCAGGCTGGGCACGGGGAACCCCCCAGGGGCGGAGCTGGAGCCCCCCGAGGGGCAGGGTGGGGAGGGGGGAAAGGGGGGGGACCCCCCAAAAAGCAGTGGGGAATAAAGGGGTGTTGTGGTGAACACAGAGAGGGTGTCCTGGTGGTTTTTTTGGGTCTGTGCCTCCTGTCACCCCCTCCTCAAAACCTGGTTGTCCTCAGGGGGGGTTTAGGGGATCCTGGGGGGAAATTGGGGGTCCCAGGGGGGCGCCTCCAATGTCCCATTCCAAACCCTGTTGTCCCAGGGGGGGTTTTGGGGGTCACGGGGCTGGATTGGGGGCACTGGGGGGGGTCTCCAGTGAAGAGGGAGGGTCCCCAGTGAATGGGGGGGTGACCAATTCAAGAGGCTGGGGGTCCCCAGTAAGTTGGAGGGGTCCCCAGTGAATGTGAGGGGTCCCAATTGAGGAGGTTGGGGGGTCCCCAATGAATTTGGGGGGTCCCCAGTGAATGTGAGGGGTCCCAGTCGAGGAGGTTGAGGGGTCCCCAGTAAGTCAGGGGGGTCCCCAATGAATGTGAGGGGTCCCCAGTGAATGGGAGGGGGTCCGCAGTAAGTTTGGGGGGGACCCCAATGAACGCGAGGGGTTCCCCCTCATACCTGAGGCTCGAGGTAGGGCCCGAGGCGAACCCAGGACGCCCCCCCCCTGCACCCCTCATTTTTCGGGGGTCCTTTCCCCCCCCCCAAAAAAAGACCAAAAACCCCCTTGGGGGAGTGCTGGCAGCTCGTCCCGCGCATGCGCACACGCGGCACTGACGCCGCGGCGGGAAGTGCTGGCGGAAGTGCGGGCAGGGAGGTGAGGGGGGGGGGTGTTGAACGCGGCGCATGCGCGTTGAGCGCCGGCATGAGCGGGGCCGAGCGGGCCCGGCGGGGCCGGGACCGGGACCGGGACCGAGGGGTCCGGGGCCCGGGACGGAGCCGGGCCGGGCGGGGTCGCAAAGCGCGGGGGCGGCCTCGCCTCACCGAGAGCGACCGCGCGCGGCGGCGCCTGGAGTCGCGCAAGAAGTACGACGTGCGGCGCGTGTACCTGGGCGAGGCCCACGGGCCGTGGGTGCAGCTGCGGCGCCGAAGCGGCTGGAGCGACGCGAAGCTCGCGGCCTACCTGCTGGGGCTCGAGAGGGGGCAGCGGGCCGGCGGCACGGCGTGAGTGGGGCTGGGGGTTGATGAGGGTCGCGGGAACCTGGGGGATCGTGGGGTCGAGGAGGGGCGCCGTGGGAGGTTTTGGGGGTCGCAGGGGGTGGTTTGGGGGTCGCAGGGGGGTCTGAAGGGGGTGGGGAGGTGTCGTCGTCCCCCCCCCGCCGTGAGGGGCAGCGGGCCCGGCGCTGTCCCCGGTGCTGAAGGGGAGGTTGGGGAGAGGGTTCTTCGCGGCCTTCATCGCCCTTTTCCTCCTCCTCTTCACCCTCCTCTTCCTCTTCCATCCCTTTCCCTGTTCCTTCCTCACTCTCCGTGCCGGAGGAGAAGGAGGAGAGAGCGGTGGAGGAAGAGGAGGAGGAGAAGGGCTGGGTTTGGGGGGTGCCACAGGAAAAAGATGGGGAGGAAGATGATGAGAAGGAGGAATATGAGGAGGAAGATGAGGAGGAAAATGAAGATGAAGAGGAAGATGATGAGGAAAGCCAGGTTGGGGGGGGTCCCACGGGCACAAGAAGCTCCTTCTCCCCTCTCATCTCCTCTCTCTCCCCACAGCAAACCCTGGGAGCAGCTCCCCAAAAAAACCAAGCGCAAGAAAAGTGAGTCCTGACCCCCCCTGGGGATCCCCTGGGGAGGCTGTACCTGAGTTTGGGGTGGCTGTGCCTTCCCTGGGGTGGCTGTACCTGCTCTGGGGGGGTCTCTGCCAGGATTTTAGGGGGTCCCCACACCGTCCTCGCCCCCCAGGGCGCCGGCGGAACGTGAACTGCCTGCGGCACGCGGTGATCAGGGACCCTTTGAGGGGGCTGTACCTGAGTTTGGGGGGGCTGTACCTGCCCTGGGGGGTTTCCCACACCATCCTCGCCCCCCCAGGGCGCCGGCGGAACGTGAACTGCCTGCGGCACGCGGTGATCTGGTACGAGGACCACCGGCAGCGCTGCCCGTACGAGCCGCGGCTGGCGGAGCTGGACCCGTCGGTGGGGCTCTACACCACGGCCGTGTGGCAGTGCGAGCGCGGGCACCGCTACTTCCAGGACCTGCACTCGCCCCTGCGGCCCCTCAGCGACTCCGAGGGCGACGCTGGTGACGGTGAGGGGGAAAGGGGGGGTTTGGGAGGGATGGGTGTGGGGGTTTGGGGTCTGGGGCTCTTCAGGGACTGATGGGGATGGTGGGGACGGGGTTTGGGGGTTTGGGGTCTGGGGCTCTTCAGGGACCGATGGGGATGGTGGGGATGGGGGCTTTGGGGGCCTGGATATGGGGTTTGGGGTCTGGGGCTCCTCAGGGACCGATGGGGATGGTGGGGATGGGGTTTGGGGGTTGGGGTCTGGGGCCTCTCAGGGACCGATGGGGGTGGTGGGATGGGGGCTTTGGGGGCCTGGCATGGGGTTTGGGGTCTGGGGCTCCTCAGGGACGGGTGGTGAGGGTGGGGATGGGGGTTTGGGGGTTTGGGGTCTGGGGCTCCTCAGGGACCAATAGGGGTGGTGGGGACGGGGGGTTTGGGGAGTCTGGATATGGGGTTTGGGGTCTGGGGCTCCTCAGGGACGGGTGGTGAGGGTGGGGATGGGGGTTTGGGGGTTTGGGGTCTGGGGCTCCTTCAGGGACCGATAGGGGTGGTGGGGATGGGGGTTTTGGGGGCCTGGATATGGGGTTTGGGGTCTGGGGCTCCTCAGGGATGGGTGGTGAGGGTGGGGATGGGGGTTTGGGGGTTTGGGATCTGGGGCTCCTTAGGGACCGATGGGGATGGTAGTAAGGGGTGCTGGAGGGTCAGGGATAGGGGTTTGGGGGTTGTGGGGGCCTGGATGTGGGGTTTGGGATCTGCTGACTCCTCAGGGACTCTGATGGGGAGGGGATGATGGTAGGGGGTTGGGGGTGCAGGGATGGGGTTTTGAGGGGGTCTCAGCCACTTTTGAGGGGGTCCCAGCCACTTTTGGGGGACTTACTTAGGCTGAGGGTGTGTAGCCCTCCAGGGAGTTCATTTGGGTCTGGGGGAAGGGAGGAATTTTGGGGTGTTTCAGGCAGTTCCTTTGCCTCTGGGTGGGGTGGGTATTTTTTCGGGGGAATCTCCCTGACTTCCCTTGTCCTTTCCTCCTGCAGCTCCGAGCTCTTCCTCCTCCTCCTCCTCCTCTTCTTCCTCCTCCTCCTCCTCCCCGAGGGGCTGCAGCTCCGGTTCAGAGGCTGCCCCTGTGGGGGTCCCGCAGTGCCAGAGCCCCCTTCCTCCTGCCCCCGGGGTCCCACGGCCCCCTGAGGCTCTGGAGGCCGTGGTTTGTGTCCCCTGCCCCTCCCCTCCAGGCCCGGGCTGGGGGCTCTGGATGGGGGCCCCCACCCTCCTGCAGGGCCCCCCTGCTCATCCTGGCTGGGCCGGGTACTGAGGGGCTGGGGGCTCCAGCTCGACGTGGGGGTCACGAGGTGCTGCTGGAAGGGGAGGGGACCTTCCCCCACCCCTGCCTGGGGAGACACACCTGACTAAGACAGGTAAGGGGGATTTGTGGTGGGGGTGGCAGCGTTGGGGTCAGGAATGGGAGGATTAGGGTGGATTAGGGGGAAAAGGGGGATTTGGGGTCAGGAATGGGGAATTGGAGTTGGGGGGTGGGGAGTGGGAGGCAGGAATTTGGGGAGGGAGGTCCAGGAATGGGAGGGGGATCAGGTGCTGGAGGTGGGTTGAAGGGGATTTGGGGTCAGGAATGGGGGATTGGGGAGGGATTTGGGGAGGTTCAGGTGCTGGGGTGCTCAGGAGGATTTGGGGTCAGGAATGGGGGTTGAGGTGCTGAGGGGGTCTCACCCTGCCCCGCTGGCAGAGGAGGACGAGGGCCCCCGCTGAGGCTGGGAAGGAGGAGGAGGAGCTGCCCCCCAGCTGAGCCCCCTCCAGAGCCCCCGGAGCCCCTCTGGACCCCTCCTCGGCCGAGGACCCCGAGGGTCGACGATCATCTACGAGATCCCCAAAGAGCCCGAGAGGTTCTGGGGAAGGAGGGAGACCCACACCCTGGGGGTCATTTGGGGGTCTGGGGGAGTTTAGGTGTCCCTGGGAGGGCTTGGGGGAATTGTGGGGTTTGGGGGGTGTTGGGGAAGGGGGAGTACCTGGTGGGGTTTATTTGGGGAGGGGGTCAGGAACTTATTTTCTGGGGGAGCTGATTTTGGGGCTGGGACAGCTGCCAGGTGCTGGGGGTCACTTTTTGGAGGGGGAGGGGGGGATTTAGGTGCTCTCAGGTCCATCCCCCTCTCCCCCCCATACCTGTTCCCCTTTCTCGGGGGGCAGGGCAGGGAGCACCTGGGGGAGGTTTGGGTGGGTCAAGGGCTGGTTATTTTAGGGCAGATTTTGGGGTGATGGATGATTTTGGGAAGGGGGTGGTCTGAACCAACTGCTGGGTGCTGGGGAGGGTGATTTTTGGGGAGGGCTCACCCCAAGCCCTGCAGGCGCCGGCGGAGCAGGAGGGGCCGCGCTTCGCCCCGAGGAGCCCCCCGAGCCCCTGAGCTGCCCCTACGCCGGCTGCGGGCAGGTCTGCGGCGCTCTCAGCAGCTTCCAGGTGCCTGGGAAGGGGGGGAGACCCCCCCTGACCTGTCCTCAACCCCCCCTGACCTGTCCCAGACCCCCTGACCTCCCAGTGCCCCCCCAGACCCATCTGAACCTGGTGCACCGCCGGGGCCGGACCCAGCTGTGCCCCCAGCCCGGCTGTGGGAAGAGGTTCCAGCTGCCCACCCACCTGCGCCGCCACATGGGCGTCCACTCAGGTGAGACACCCCAAAATACCCCCCAAAATTCACAGAAAGAGGTTTTACCTGCCCACCCACCTGTGCTGCCACATGGGCGTCCGCTCAGGTGAGACACCCCAAAATATCCCCCTACAACCCCCCCAAATCCATCCACAGGAAGGGGTTTTACCTGGCCAACAGTCCCCAGGTGTGGGGGTGTCCCCTTTGCCCCCCAAACTCAACCCCTGTGCTCCCCCAAAATCCACAGGGAGAGGTTTTGCCTGGCCAACAGTCCCCAGGTGTGGGGGTGTTCCCCCCAACCGTGACCCCCTTTTCTCTCCCCCTGTCACCCTGGTCTCCCCAACCCTCCCCCCCACCTCAGGTGTGCGGGGCTTCACCTGTGACACCTGTGGGAAGTCCTTCAAGCGCAAGAACCACCTGGAGGTTCACAGGAGGACGCACACGGGGGAGACCCCCCTGCAGTGAGTGATGACGAGGAGACACCCCCCCCCCCAACCTCGAGGGCTGGGGACCCCCCAGGAGGGCGATGGGGGGTGGTTTCTGCCCTCACCTGCCCCTTCCCCCCAGGTGCGAGGTGTGCGGGTACCGGTGCCGCCAACGCGCCTCCCTCACGTGGCACATGCGGCGCCACGGGGGGCTCAAGGGGCACCCCGAGCCCCGTGGCACGTAGGGGGGGACCCTCCCCCTCCCCAGGTTCACCTGGGACCCCCCAGACCCCCAACACTCACCTGGGTCCCCCCCTGCTCACTGGGACCCCCCGATGTACCTGGGGCTGCACCTGGAGGTGAAGAAGAACCACCTGGAGGGGGGGGGTGGGGGGTCCTGAGCACCCCCCCCCAGCCCCCCTCGGACACTCTGAGCACTTTGGGGACCCCCTCAGCCCCCCCCCAGAGGGGTCTTGGTGTGTGTGTGGCCCCCCCAGGTGACCCTGTGGTCCCCCCCAGGTGACCCTGTTACCTTCCCCCCCCTCAAATCACCTTTTATTTATTTCCTTATTCTCTCACCTGTCACCCCCCCTGGGGACACCTGGGGGGTTTGGGGAGGGGTTTGGGGACACTGTCTGTGTGGGGGGGACACGACCCCCTCCCCGTGGGATCCCCAAACCCCACCCAGGACCCTCCAAATCCATTAAAGTCGGGACTTTTTGTGCTGCTTCTTCTGTGGTGGTGGGAGGGAACAGGGAACAGGGAGGGTCCGGAGGGGCTTGGAAGGGGTGGAGACCCCCCCCCTTGGTGCCCCCTCCCCAATTTTGGGGGTCTCGGGGCGGCCCCTCCGCTGGGGGAAGCGGGGCCGGGCCCGGCGCTGTCCCCGGTGCTGAAGCGGTGGAGGCTGCTCCTGCTTCTCCCCGGCCTTCATCCTCCTTCTCCTCCTCCACCACCTCCTCCTCCTCCTCCTCCTCCTTTGGACCTTCCTCCTTCTCCTTCATCCCCTCTCAGCTTCCTCCTCTTCCTTCATCATCCTCTCCTTTTCCTTCTCCTCTTCTACCTCTTCTATTCTTCCTCCATCCCTCCATCCTTCCTCCTCCATCCCTCTGTCCTTCCTCCCTCCCTCCTTCCTTCCTCCTCTTTTTCCTCGTCCTTCATTCCCTCGTCTTCCTCCTCCTCCTCCTCCTCCATCTCCCTCCGTCCTCCTCTTCCTCCCTCCCCATCTTTTCTCCTTCTCCTCCATCTTCCCATCCTTCCTCCTCTTCCTCCTCCTCCTTCACCCCCCCCCCCCGTCCTTCCTCCTCCTCCTCCTCCTCACGTGGGCGTGGCCTGGGGGGGTCTCAGGGGGCTTTTGGGCCCTCCCCACTCTCCAGCCAATGATGGTGGGGGCGCTTCATTTTGGGTTTGGGGGCCGAGCTGAGCCACCTCTTTTTTGGGGAGGGGGAGGGCAGACGGAACCATCTCCGGGCGAGGGGGCTTGGGAGGGCGGTTTTGGGGCCCTGCCCCGCGCCCGCCCAAGGACGTTTAAAGGACCGTCGGGGCCGCTGCTCGCAGCGTCCGCTGCCGCCGCGACCCCCGGAGCCCCCCGGCCCCCTGGGCCCCCTGAGCCCTCTGGGCCGTGCGGGTCCCCCACGCCACCCCCAGCCCGGCGACACGATGGTGACGGTAGGATTTGGGGAGGGGGAGGGCGGGGGGCTGCGGGGACCCCCAGATCTTCCATCCCCTCCTCCCCAAATCCTTCCCGTGTCCCCCTCCCCGTGCATGTGTCCCCCCGTGTGACACGCTCGGGTGGGGACGCGGCGTCACACGCGTGTGGCACCTGCGGGGACACGCGTGCACACGCGTGTGCAAGGGAGGGGCGGGGACACCCCCTTCCCCAAAAAAGGGGCTGGGGCGGGGGGCACACGCAGCGAGGGCGGGTGGGGACCCCCACCCAAACCCGGGGCCGTTGGGGTGGGGGCACACGCGCCACGTGTGTCGCTGTCCCCGCGGGTCGCTGTCCCCGCGGGCCGTGGCTGGTGGCCCCGGGTGGCCCTGTCACCCGGTGACAAAGGGCCATTGTCACCACCCCACCCCCCGCGCCACTTGGGGGTGGGGGAAGGGGCGGGGGCGCTGCTGCACAATGGGGGATTGTCATCCCCCCACCCCGCTGTCCCCACGGCCCCGCCCGGGGTGTCACTGTCCCCCCACCCGTGTCCCCGTGATCCAGGTGTCCCTGGCCCCTCCCTGACCCCAGTGTCCCCTCACCGTCCCTGTCCCTGCCGCTGTCCCCACGATCCCAGTGCCCCTGTGCTCCCACTGTCCCCTCGGTGTCCCCACGACCCCAATGTCTCTGTCCTTTCACTGTCCCTGTCCCCCCACTGTCCCCATGATCCCACTGTCCCCATAACCCCACTGCCCCCATGATCCACTGTCCCCATGATCCCACTGTCCCCATGATCCCACTGTCCCTGTCCTCCCACTGTCCCTGTGCCCCCACTGTCCCCATGACCCCACTGTCCCTCCATGCTCCCCTTGTCCCCGCACTGTCCCAGTCCCCCCAGTGACCCTCCCTGTCCCCTCGCTATCCCCATGTCCCCTCGGTCCCGCTGTCCCCACATCCCCTCCCTGTCCCTGCTCCTGTCCCTGCGGTGCCCCTCGGTGTCCCCAGTGATGCCGCTGTCCCCCCGCTGTCCCCACATCCCCTCCGTGTCCCTGTCCCTGGGGTGTCCCCGGTGACTCTGCTGTCCCCCCCGCAGATCCTGAGCACGGTGGAGGCCCAGGCTCCGAGCGCCGCGGGGCCCTCGGGCTGCGGCCCCGTCCCGGTGCCCGTCCCTGTCCCCGTGCCGGTGGTGGCCGTGCCGGGCCCGGCGGTGGCGGCGGCGCTGCCCAACGGGGGCCCCCCCGGACCCCCGCCCGTGGCCGACGACAGCAAAACCAACCTGATCGTGAACTACCTGCCCCAGTCCATGAGCCAGGAGGAGCTGAGGAGCCTCTTCGGCAGCCTCGGAGACATCGAGTCCTGCAAGCTCGTCCGCGACAAGGTCACCGGTACGGCCGGGCACGGGGGAGGACAGGACACGGGGACACGGGGACAGGGGACATGGGATGGGGGGACAGGACATGGGGACAGGGGACACAGGGACAGGGGATATGGGATGGGTGGGGACAGGGGACACGGGACAGGGGGGACAGAATGGGGGGACAGGGGACATGGGGACAGGGGACACGGGATGGGGGACACGGGATGGGTGGGGACAGGGAATATGGGATGGGGGAACAGGACACGGGATGGGGGGACAGGACATGGGGACAGGGGACACAGGGGATGGGGGGACAGGGCATGGGATGACATGGATGGGGGACAGGACATGGAGGACACAGGTTATGGGGACAGGGGACACGGGATGGGGGGGACAGGACATGGGGACAGGGATAGGGGTAGATGGGATGGGGGAAAACAGGACAAGGGACCTGTGGGGACAGGGGTAAGGGACTCTGGATGTGGGGATGTGGATCTTGGGGACAGGGGGTGGGGACAGCAGTGGGGGACACGGGTGGAGACAAGAGAGATGGGTTGGGGACAGGGACAGGGGTTGGGGACGGGACTGGGGACACTGGTGGGGCCATGGGGACAGGGCCACCCCCCCATGGTGACAGTGTCCCCCTCCCCAGGGCAGAGCCTGGGCTACGGCTTCGTGAACTACGTGGAGGCCGGAGATGCCGACAGGGCCATCGGGGCCCTCAACGGCCTCAAGCTGCAGACCAAGACCATCAAGGTGCCCTGGGGGGCACGGGGGGGCACCTGGAGGGGCATCTGGGGGGGCAATGAGGGTCCTTCAGGGTTGGGGGGCACCTGGGGGGGGTCCTACAGGGTGGGGGAGGCACCTGAGTGTCCTTCAGAGCATAGGGGAGACACCAGGGGGTCCTTTGGGGTGGGGAAGGGGCACCTGACTGTCCTTTAGGGTGAGTGGAGCACCTGGGGGTCACTCCTAGGGGGTCACCCCTGTGGGAAGGGCAGATCCCCCCCGGGGTCCCTCAGGGGACGCACCCCTGGGTAGGTGACAGCGCTGTCACCTGGGAGGGGGCTTGGGGAGGGGTCCCGAGGGCTCACCTGTCCCCCCCAGGTGTCCTACGCCCGGCCCAGCTCCGCCTCCATCCGCGATGCCAACCTGTACGTGAGCGGGCTGCCCAAGGCCATGGGGCAGAAGGAGATGGAGCAGCTCTTCTCCCAGTACGGCCGCATCATCACCTCCAGGATCCTTGTTGACCAGGTCACAGGTGAGCCCAGGTGTGCCCAGGTGAGCCCAGGTGAGCCCAGGTGTGCCCAGGTGAGCCCAGGTGTGCCCAGGTGTGCCCAGGTGTGCCCAGATGTGCTCAGCCTGCCCGGGAGGGAGCGACAGCCCTGGGAAAATGGGGGTCCTGGGGGGGGTCCTCAGGATCCTTGGGGCTGGGATATTCCTGGGAACAGGTCCTGGGGGTCGTAGGGATCCTGGGGATGGTTGGATATCCATGGGAATGGGGGTTCCAGGGGTGGGACATCCCTGGGAATGGGGGACCTGGGGGTAGGATATGTCTGGGAATGGGGGTCATGGGGGTGGGAGCATCCCTGGGAATGTGGGTCCTGGAGGGGGTGGGACATCCCTGGGACTGGGGGTCCTGGGGGTAGGATATCTCTGGGAATGGGGGCCATGGGGGGTGGACATCCCTGGGAATGGGGGTCCTAGGGGTGGGACATCCCTGGGAACGGGGGTGGGATATCCCCATGATGGGTAGGGCGGACATCCTGGAATGGGTCCTGTGGGGTGGGACATCCCTGGGAATGGGGGATCCCTGGGTGATGGGTAGCGGACATCCCTGGGAATGGGGGTCCTGTGGGGTGGGACATCCCTGGGAATGGGGGTGGGATATCCTGGGAGGTGGCTAGGAGCGGGTGGGGGTCATTCCCGGGTGCCATGAGATGGGCTGGGGGGGTCTGGGGTGGGGGGTGTGACTCGCTGACCCCCCCTTTCCCCCTCCCCTGCCCAGGTGTGTCGCGGGGGGTGGGCTTCATCCGCTTCGACAAGCGCGTGGAGGCCGAGGAGGCCGTGCGGGGGCTGCACGGGCAGAAGCCCCTGGGGGCGGCCGAGCCCATCACGGTGAAGTTCGCCAACACCCCCGGCCACAAATCGGGGGGGGCCCTGCTGAGCCTCTGCCCCGGGGCCCGGCGCTACGGGGCCCTGCACCCCCCCCCGCAGCGATTCCGGTGAGGGACGGGGGGGAACGGGGGGATATCCCTGGGAATGGGGGAATCTCCTGAGGGGAGTATCCCTGGGAATGGGGGCCTGAGGGGATATCCCTGGAAAATGGGGGCCCTGGGGGATATCCCTAGGAATGGGGCCCTGGGGGATATCCCTGGGAACGTGGCCCTGGGGGTATCCCTGGGAATGGGGGTCCTGGAGAGGGGTCCTGGGGGTATCCTGGGAATGGGGGCCTGGAGGGGTCCTGGGGGTATCCCTGGGAATGGGGCCCTGAGAGGGGTCCTGGGGCATCCCTGGAATGGGGGCCCTGAGGGGATATCCCTGGGAAGTGGGGGCCCTGGGGGTATCCCTGGGAATAGGGGCCCTGAGGGTATATCCCTGGGAATGGGGGCCTTGGGGGCATCCTGGGAATGGGGGCCCTGAGGGATGGTCCCTGGGAATGGGGCCCTGGGGGACATCCCTGGGAATGGGGCCCTGAGGGGTATATCCCTGGGAATGGGGGCCCCTGGGGGATATCCCTGGGAATGGGGGCCCTGAGGATATCCTGGGAATGGGGGCCCTGGGGGATATCCCTGAATGGGGACCCTGAGGGGGATATCCCTGGGAATGGGCCCTGGGGTATCCTGAATAGGGGCCCTGAGGGGGATATCCCTGGGAATGGGGGCCCTGGGGGAGTATCCCTGGGAATGGGGGCCCTGAGGGTCCTGGGGGGTATCCCTGGGAATGGGGGCCCTGAGAGGGTCCTGGGGGTATCCCTGGGAATGGGGGCCCTGAGAGGGGTCCTGGGGGGGTATCCCTGGGAATGGGGGCCCTGAGGGGGATATCCCTGGGAATGGGGGCCCTGGGGGGATATCCCTGGGAATGGGGGCCCTGAGGGGTATATCCCTGGGAATGGGGGCCCTGGGGGGGATATCCCTGGGAATGGGGACCCTGAGAGGGGTCCTGGGGGGGTATCCCTGGGAATGGGGGCCCTGGGGGGGATATCCCTGGGAAGGGGGGCCCTGCACCCCCTCCCACAGCAGTTCCAGTGAGGTATGGGGGGTCCTGGGAGGGGTCCTAGGGGGGTCCTGGAGGTGCAGGAAGGGCTGGGGTATCCCTGGAAATGGGGGTCCCGGGGATCCCTGGGGGGCTGGGACATACCTGGGAACAGAGGCCAAGGGGATCCTTGGGGGGTGGGACCCCTTGGCACCAGGGAGACCCCCTTGGGGGGTGTGTGTGTGTCCCCCACCCCAACAGCCTCTCTCCCCCTCCAGACTCGACAATTTGCTGAACGTGGCGTACGGGGTGAAAAGGTAACACCTCCCACCCACCCAAACCCCTCCAACCCCCACCCCAGAACCCCCACAACACCCCCCCTACACCCCCACACCTAACCTGGGGTGGGGAGAGGACCCCCCCAGCTGACCCCAGGCCAGCCCGCTGTCGCTGCTGCCCAGGTTCTCCCCGCTGGCCATCGAGGCGGTGCCGGCGCTGGCCGGGGTGGGCTTGGGGACCCCCGGCCCCGGCTGGTGCATCTTCATCTACAACCTGGCGCCCGAGGCAGATGAGAGCGTCCTGTGGCAGCTCTTCGGGCCCTTCGGGGCCGTCACCAACGTCAAGGTCATCCGGGACTTCGCCACCAACAAGTGCAAAGGCTTCGGCTTCGTCACCATGACCAACTACGAGGAGGCCGCCGTGGCCATCGCCAGCCTCAACGGGTACCGCCTGGGCGACCGCGTGCTCCAGGTGTCCTTCAAGACCACCAAGCAGCACAAGGCCTGAAGGGGGGGCGGCCGTGGGGGTCTCCTGGCGGGCTGTGGGACCCCCCTCCGACGTGGGTACCACGGAGAAACCCAACTGGGGCACCTCGAGGATCTCCGAGGAATCTTCGGGGGATCACCCATGGGTGCCGCGGAGAAGCTCAGCTGGAGACTGTGGGGACCTCGAGGGTCTTTGGGGACATTTAGGGGTCTCCTGTGGGTGCCACGGAGACCACGGGAAAGCTCAGCCTGGAGACCTGGAGACCTCGGGGATTTCCCCCCATGAGCACCACAGAGAAACCCCAGCAGACATCTGGAAACCTCGTGGACCTTCAGGGACCTCCCGTGAGCGCCGTGGAGAAACCCAGCTCAGGAGATGTTGAGCTGCCCCCTCCATGGGCACCAAGGACATCCTGGGGGTCTCCGGGATGGAGAAACCGCACCTGGAGACCTCGGGGAGCCCCTTCCTGATCGCCAAGGAGACCACAGAGAAACCCCCCTGGACGCCTGGAGGCCTCAGGGAACCCCTGTGAGCACCAAGGACACCCTGGAGAAACCCAGCTGGAGGTCTTGGGGACCTTGGGGCACCCCCTGTGAGCACCAAGGACACCCTGGAGAAACCCAGCTGGAGGTCTTGGGGACCTTGGGGCACCCCCTGTGAGCACCAAGGACACCCTGGGGTCTTCAGGGTGGAGACCCACCTGGAGACCTCGGGAATCTCCCCCAACATTGAGCACCAAGGACACTTGGAAGACCTCGGGGACCCCTCTGTGGCTCTGGGGACACCGAGGGGACACTGGAGGCACAGCCTGGACACCCTCACCTGTCCCCGAGGCAGGACGGGGCATCCCGAGGACTCCTCCAGGTGTTCCAGGACACTCGGGGGGGGGCCCTGGAAAACCTGGAGACCCCCCAGGACACTGCGGACACACCTGGGACCCCCCCTACCCAGGTACCCCCAAACCCCACCACTCTGGCGGTGGCCGGACCACCTGGAGCGGTGCCCCCCTCCCCTTACCTGATCCAGGTGTGTCCAGGTGCCAAGTGGGGGCTGTGCCCCCCCCTTCCCTCCACTCCAGGAGAGGTTTCTGCTCTCGCTGTCTCCTTTCCATGCTTTTCCTTCATTTTTCTGGGGGAAGGGGAGGAATTTTTTGGGGAGAAAGAACAAAAACATTTAATTAGACACGTTACCTGCTATCGGGTAACGAGGAGCGCGCCCGACGTGGGGAGCAGCGACTCCTTGGGAGCCACGGACCCAAACCCATCTATTTTTATAACAGAATATTAAAAATATCCCCCCCAAAAATCCCCAAAATCGCCTTTCCAGAGGGGGTGGGAACCTGTTTTGTGCCCCCCTCCAAGTTCCTTGGAAGCAGATTTTTACCCCCAAGCGGGGTCACGGCACATTTTGGGGGGGTCAGTGGAACTAAAATTCCAGGGATTCCCTCTGGAACCCCCAAAATTTTGGCCAGGGGGATGTGTCTTGTTCACACTTCCCCCCCCCCCCTTCCCCAAATACCCCAAAATGGGCATTTTTTGCCCCAAATTCCTTCTCTTGCTGGGGTTTGGCCTCTTGGAGCGTCCTGGCCAAAAAACAGGCGGACCTTTCTCTCCCCACTAAAACCCCCAGCCCCGAGTCTCCTGTCCTCATTATAACTGTTATTATTCTTAATTATTCTTAATTATTATTCTTATTAATTATTCTTATTAATTACTGTTGTTGGTGTTGTTATTATTATTGCGATTCTTATTTATTTACCCTTTGCCGTCGGGATAATTTCTCACTTTTCAGTGGTTTATTTCCTATTTATTTCCAATTCTTCCCTGCTTTTCCCTAATCCTGGGAACCCCCCCTCCCAGGACCCTCTTTTTCCTTTGGGACCCCCCCCAAAAGCCCCTCCTGGCTCTTGGTTTTTTTTTTTGGTGTCGTGCCTGTGTGAAGCTTCTTGTAGTTTTAATTATTATTAATATAAATATTTAGGAGGGACCCCCGTGTCCAGATCCGCCGTCCTCCCCCCAAACTCTGACCCCCGCCCCCTTTCCCGGGGATCCAGCCCTGGAATTTGGGGGGAGATGGGGGGACCCCCAGTTCAGTAGCAATAAGGGGTCCCCACCTCAGCCCCGGCCAATTTTTGGGGGGGGCCCAACGAGGGGACAAAACGTGCCCGGGGACTTCCCCCCTGTGGCACCGCGGGACCCCCCGGAGGGGACCGGGACCCCCCCTCCGGCCCCCACCCCTGGACTCGACTTTGTATTTTTCATGGAAAAAAAAAAATCAATAAAAAGTTTTAAAAGTTGGAATTTGGCGTCTTTCTGTGGGGAGGGTCGTGGACCAGATGGCTGGGGGAGCCCCCAGCCTTTCCCCTCAAGTTTCCCGCCCTTTTTCCCCCTCACATTTCTTGCCCTTTTTCCCTCTCATGTTTCCTGCAATTTTTCCCCTCAGGTTTCCCACTCTTTTCTCCTCAGGTTTCCCACCGTTTTTCCTCTCAAGTTTCTTACCTTTTTCCCCTCATTGCCCATCATTTTCCCCTCACGTTTCCCGCCCTTTTTCCCCTCAGGTTTCTCGCCCTTTTTCTCCTCAGGTTTCCCGCTCTTTTTCCCCTCAAGTTTCTTACCCTTTTCCCCTCACATTTCCCACCCTTTTTCCCCTCAGTTTACCCTCACGTTTCCTGCTCTTTTCTCCTCAAGTTTCTTACCCTTTTCCCCTCACGTTTCCTGCTCTTTTCTTCTCAAGTTTCTTACTCTTTTCCCCACGTTTCTACCGTTTTCCCTCACATTTCCCACTTTTTCCCTCAGGTTTCCCCTCCCAGTTTCCCTGCCTTTTCCCTCGTCACGCTTTCCCAGCCTCTTTTCCCCTCAGGTTTCCCGCCCTTTTCCCCCTCAGGTTTCCCGCCCTTTTCCCTTCTCAATTTAAACTGCTAAAATAATAGAAAAAGAGGCGTTTCCCTCAGTTTAAATCCCTCAAATGACAGAAAAGGAGATTTTCCCCTCAATTTAAGCCCTTACAATGGTGAACATTGAGGATCCCACCTCAATTGAAATCCCTGCATGCCTCTCCCTCAAGAAACACCATTTTGGGGGCTTTTTAACATCTTTTTTTCCCTCATGAAGGTCCCTTAAAACAGAGGCTCCTCCCTCCATTTAACCCTTAAAACGGCACATAGAGGCTTCTCTAATTTCAACCCTTAAAAATGAGGGAAAATAGGGATCTGCCTTCAATTTAACCCTTGAAAAAGAGGGGTTTGCCCTCAATTGAAACCCTTAACATTGCATCATAAAGGGTTTCCCCTTCCATTTAAACCCTTAAGTAACAGAAAACGGGGATTCCCCATCATTTAAACCCCTTAAAATTGTGGAAAAGGTAGGTTTTCCTTCAATCATCACAGAAAAAGGTGGTTTCTCTTCCATTAAAACCTTTAAACCCACAACAAAAAGGCCCTTTTTTTTCCAAAAATTTTTTTTTCAATTATCCCTTGGGGCGGTTGGGTGGAAAACGTGATTTCCTTCGACATAAACACACACATTCCCCCCGCAAACAGAAAAAAAAAAAAAAAAAGGCGTTTATCCTTCAAACCAGCGGATAAAGAGCCGCGCCAGAACTCGCTGGGGTCCCTTTAACCCCGCCGCCATCTTTGAAGCGGGCAGGGCGGGCAGTAGGGGCGGTGTGGGGAGGGCAGGAGGGCTGCGCGCAGGCGCGGGAGCGGCGCTGAGGGCGGGGCGGAAGCGCGCAGGGTGAGGGCGGAAGCGCGTCGGGGCGGCGGGCGGGGGCCGCAGGGAGGGCGGCGGCCATGGTGGATTACAGCGTGTGGGACCACATCGAGGTCTCGGACGACGAGGACGAGACCCACCCCAACATCGACACCGCCAGCCTCTTCCGATGGCGGCACCAGGTGAGGGGGCCGCGCCGTTACCGCCCGAGCGCTCCTGGGGCCTGGTTCCCAGCCCGTCCTCACGTCCTGTTCCCCCCCCCCCCTTTTCCGGGAGGGCCCCGTTCCCATGGAAACCGGGATTCCCGTGGGGAAGGGGAAGGAGAAAGGGAAAAGGAGGGGGGTGTTGTCCCCACTGCAGTCAGTCCCAGGACCCCTTCATGAGGCGGGGACTCCCCGCTATGCTCCCTTTTTTCCCCCAGGATCGGCCCCGGGATTCCCATGGAGAAGTGAAAGGAATGGGAGTGTTTTCCTGTTCCCATAGCAGACAGTCCCAGGAACCCTCCCCGCATGGGTTAGGGGCTCCCCCTTCCCCCCCACCATTCCCATGGGATCGGCTCTGGGATTCCCAAGGGGAAAAGGGAAGAAGAGGGGGTTGTTCTCCTGAACCTGCTCCCAAACCCCTCCTGTGGGGTGGGGGCTCCCCCTATTCCCACAGGATCAGCCCCAGAATCCCCCCAAGGGGAGGGGGCTCCCCCTATTCCCACAGGATCAGCCCCAGAATCCCCCCAAGGGGAGGGGGCTCCCCATATTCCTGTAGGATCAGCCCCGGGACCCCCATTGAGTGGGTTCCCCCATCCCAGCAGTGACCCCATGGCCCTGCTATTCCCTGTGCCCTCCCGTTTCCATGGCAACCACTCCCTCCACGGGGTTCCTGCTCCATCCCCTCCATCCTGGCCGTGTCCAGGGGCTCCCGATTCCCTTGGGAAGCACTTGGGGGGAAAAAAAAACAGACACCCCCATCCCCCCCAAATTCCCTCAGGTTAGACAGTAACACCTCCCAGGGCTTGGATCGAACCCTTGGGGCCTGGGAAGCGCCAGAATTCCCAATTTTCTGTGGAGAAGTCGCCGTTCCTTCCCAATTCCAACAAAACATTCCAGAGCTGTGTGGAAAAGCTGGATTTTTTTTCCCTTTTTGGGGGTGTTTTGGGGGGTGTCGTCCCTCCCTCGGAGCGGCCTGGGATCCAGGAATTCCCAGAGCTCCGGGAAACGCTCCAGCTCCTTTCCTGCCGCCTTTTCCCCTCCCTACAGGCCCGTGTGGAGCGGATGGAGCAGTTCCAGAAGGAGAAGGAGGAGCTGGATAAGGGGTGCCGGGAGTGCAAGCGCAAACTCGCCGAGTGCCAGAGGAAGATGAAGGAGCTGGAGCTGGCGGAGCCGGGCGGGGGGAAGGGGGAGCTGGAGAAGCTCCAGGCCGAGGCCCAGCAGCTGAAGAACGAGGAGAGGAGCTGGGAGAACAAGCTGGAGGAGCTGAGGAAGAAGGAGAAGAACATGCCCTGGAACGTCGACACCCTCAGCAAGGACGGCTTCAGCAAGGTGGGGTTTGGGGGGGTGGGGGAGCCCCCCCAAGTCCATCCCCTCCCTCCTCCTGAGTGCAGGGAATCATCCCCGGGTTCTTTCCTCTTCCCAGAGCGTTTTTAACGTGAAGCCCGAGGAGAAGGAGGAGACGGAAGAGCAGAAGGAGAAGAAGCACAAAAGCTTCGTGGAGCGATACGAGAAGCAGATTAAACACTTTGGTGGGTGTTTAGGGGGGGGAATTTGGGGGGCTGGGAGCCCCTTTTTGGGGTGTTCCATACTCGGGGACACCCTCCCTGTGCCGGGAGCAGCTGGGGATCTGCTCCCTCCAGTGAAAAATTACGGATTTTAGGCGTTTTTCCCCATTTTTTCCTGCTGGGAAGACACAGTTTTAGAGGGAAGTTTAATTAAACCTTGGGATGAGTCACTCCCTCCTTCCCTGTCCCTTTTCCTGATAAAGTTCAGGGCCTGTTCCTTAAGGAACAGGTGACAAAGGTTCCCATTTCCCTGTTTTCCAGGGATGCTGAGGCGTTGGGATGACAGCCAGAAATACCTCTCGGACAACCCTCACCTGGTGTGTGAGGAGACAGCAAACTACCTGGTCATCTGGTGCATCGACCTGGAGGTGGAAGAGGTGAGGAATTGGGATAAAAATCCCTTTTTCCAGGCTGGAATTGCCTTGTCCTCGTCTTCACAGGGTCTTTTGATTTGGTTGTCCTGCCAAAAACGAGGGAATTTTGGGGAATTAGAGGTGGGAAAAGATCCTTAAAATCGTTCCTTGAGGGCACCCACCCCTTCCTTGGGAAGAGGGGTTCACCCTCAGCCCCCATCCTGGGTTTTCCTGGCAGGAGGAGCCCAGAGCTGGGCACAAAATCGGGGAATTTGGCAGGAATTTGGGTTCAGGACGACCTTTAGGATCGTTAAATCCAGCCTGGTCTTGTCCCATCGGCCTCAACACAACGATCCAGCCCCTGGAGCCGTCCCCTCATCCAAATCATCTCCTGGAAAAGGGGTTGGGGTGACCCTCCCGGCCCTTCCCGAGCCGGGGAAGGGGGAATTTTGGGGATCCTCACCCCTTTTTCCCTCAGAAACACGCGCTGATGGAGCAGGTGGCCCACCAGACCATCGTCATGCAGTTCATCCTGGAGCTGGCCAAGAGCCTCAAGGTCGACCCCAGGGCTTGTTTCCGGCAGTTCTTCACCAAAATTAAGGTAAAAATCCCGCCTGGGCACCCCCCAAAACATCCCCCTCGAGCCTGAGGGGACCCCAATTTCCACGGGTTTTACCTCAAAATTGTTCCTTTCGTCGGGGTTTGATCAGGGGGGAAAGGGATGGGGCTGGGTGGGACCTCAGGGTGGGTTCAGAGGGTGGGAAAAGGGGTTTAGGGAGTGGAAATGGGGGTTCAGGGGGAGAAAATGGGGGTTTAGGGGTGGGAAAAGGGGTTCAAGGGGAGGGAATGGGGGTTTAGGGAGTGGAAATGGGGGTTTATGGGGTGGAAATGGGGGTTCAGGGTTGGAATTTTTGGGGTTCCGAGGGAGGAATTGGGGCTTTAGGGGGTGGAATTATGGGTTCAAGGGTGGAACTGGGCGTCCAGGGGGTGGAATTGGGGGTTCAGGGGGTGGAATCTGGGGCTTCAGGACCTTCTTTGAAGCAGAATTTACCCCCAATTCCCCCTCTTTCACCCTCAAACCCTTCCCTCCCTCCCCGTGCGCCGGGACGAGGCGGAGCCGGGTGGGACCCTGGGGTGTGTCAGGGATGGATTTGGGGGTTCAGGGGGTGGAATTGGGGATTCAGGGGATGCAAATGTGGGCTCAACCTCCCCCCAAGGCAGAATTCACCCCCAAAATCCCCCTCTTTCCTCCTCAAACCCCTCCCCTCCTGGCTGTTTCCCAACCCTTTGCGCCGGGACGAGACGGAGCCGAGTGGGACTTTTTTTGGGGTTGGGACGTACCAGGGGTGGATTTTGGGGCTCAGCTCCCCCTGACCCCCTCCCTCCAACCCCCAGACTGCAGACCAGCAGTACCTGGAGGGCTTCACGGAGGAGCTGGAGGCGTTCAAGGAGCGGGTGCGGGGCCGGGCGCGGGCGCGGCTGGAGAAGGCCCTGCGGGAGTACGAGGAGGAGGAGCGGCAGAAGCGCCTCGGGCCCGGCGGCCTCGACCCCGTGGATGTCTACGAGTCCCTGCCCCCCGTGAGTGGTTGGTGTTTTTGGGGTGAAAACCCCCAATTTGGGGTGTTGGGAGTGTTTTTGGGGTGAAAACCCCAATTTGGGGACTTGGGAGGGTTTGGGGGTACGAGGAGGAGGAGCGGCAGAAGCGCCTCGGGCCCGGCGGCCTCGACCCCGTGGATGTCTACGAGTCCCTGCCCCCCGTGAGTGATTTTGGGGTGGTGTTTTTGGGGTGAAAAACCCCAATTTGGGGAGTTGGGAGGGTTTGGGGGTACGAGGAGGAGGAGCGGCAGAAGCGCCTCGGGCCCGGCGGCCTCAACCCTGTCGATGTCTACGAGTCCCTGTCCCCCGTGAGTGGTTTTGGGGTGGTGTTTTTGGGGTGAAAAACCCCAATTTGGGGAGTTGGGAGTGTTTTTGGGGTGGAACCCCCCTCGGTTTGGGGGGTTGGGAGCGTTTTTGGGGTGAAAACCCCACAGTTTGGGGTGTTGGGAGCGTTTGGGGTTCGGTGCCTCCCACAGGCTCCCAGTAGGAGTCTGGTTTTACGGCCAAATCCCCAGCTTTTGGTTAAAAAAAATCCCTGATTTTTTTTTAAGGAATCCCTCCCGGTGTTCAGTTGCTCCCAGTACGATCCCAGTATGAGCCCAGTGTTGGGGTTGGGGTGAATTCCCGAGGTTTTGGGTGCTAGAGGGTTTGGGTTTCAGCTGCTGCTGGTCATGCTCAGTGTGAGGCTGTTTTTGGGGGCTGAATCCCCAGATTTTGGGTGTTGGAGTATTTGGGGATTGTCGTGGGGTTCATTGCTCCCAGTCACTCCCAATGTATCCCAGTCACTCCCAGTGTGATCCCAGTCTGATCTCAGTCACCCCCAGAGTGGTCCCAGTCACTCCCAGTCCAATCCCAGTCACTCCCAGTGTATCCCACTACATCCCAGTGTATCCCACTACATCCCAGTCACTCCCAGTGTGATCCCAGTGTGATCTCAGTCACCCCCAGTGTTGTTCCAGTCACTCCCAGTGTGATCCCAGTCACTCCCAGTGTATCCCAATACGCTCCCAGTGTATCCCAGTCCATCCCAGTGTCTCCCAGTCCATCCCAGTCACTCCCAGCACGTCCTGCAGGAGCTCCAGAAATGCTTTGATGTCAAGGACGTTCAGATGCTGCAGGACACGATCAGCAAAATGGACCCCACCGTGAGTTCCCACCCCAAAACCCCCCCCTGGGAGGGTCCCAAATCCTCTGGGAGGGTCCCTAAATCAGCTGGGGGTCCCCAAATCCCCTCCAGTCCCCTCCAAAGGGATCCCAAATCCCCTGGGTGTTCCCCAAACCCCCTCCAGTCCCCTCGGGGGGGGTCCCAAATCCCTTCCAGTCCCCTCAGGGAGGGTCCCAACTCCCCTGTGGGTTCCCCAAATCCCCTCCAGTCCTCTTGGGGGGGGTCCCAACTCCCCTGGGGGTTCCCCAAATCCCCTCCAGTCCCCTCAGGGAGGGTCCCAACTCCCCCTGGGGGTTCCCCAAACCTCCTCAGGAGGATCCCAAATCCCCTGGGGTTCCCCAAATGGCCCCCTGACCCTGTTTTTGTGTCCCCCTCCCCATTTCCAGGAGGCCAAGTACCACATGCAGCGCTGCATCGACTCGGGGCTCTGGGTCCCCAACGCCAAGGGGGGGGACGGGGCAGAAAAAGGCTCAGGAGAGGCCGTTTATGAGGAGATCCAGAAGGAAAACGGCGCCCAGGACAAAGGAAAACCCTGAATGGGGGGGGAGCCCGGAAAAAGGGCAGAAAAAGGGCGGAAAAAGGGTCAGAACAACCCCCCTCAACCCCCCCCCCCCCATTGGAAAAGCAGCAAAACCCGGCAGGGAGGGGGAGGGGAAGGTTCTGCCCCCTTCCCTCCCCCACTCCCCACACTCCTGC
Source organism: Myiozetetes cayanensis (assembly GCF_022539395.1). Taxonomy (NCBI): domain Eukaryota; kingdom Metazoa; phylum Chordata; class Aves; order Passeriformes; family Tyrannidae; genus Myiozetetes; species Myiozetetes cayanensis. The sequence continues at coordinate 20,602 of NW_026086617.1, read as the reverse complement.
TCTCCCCCCACCCCCCAAAATCCCTCCCCTCCCCAAATCCCACTCCCCTCTCACCACCCCCTCCCCCACGCTTTTCACGCCGTAGAGACTTTTGGGGAAGGTTTTTGACGGGTTCACTCCACCCCCTCCCTCCTCATGACCCCTCTCCCAGAGCCCCCCAGAATGCCCCCACTTGCATCTGGAGTGATTTTTGGGGAGTCTGGAGGGGAGGAGGAGGGAGGGGTCGGTGCCGGAGCGGAGAATAAAGAGATTGGGGAAGCTGAGTTTGGATTTGGGGGTCCCTGGGGGTTTGGGGTGATTGGGGAGGGGGAGGGTGACAAGTGGGAGGGAGGGGGTGGGGATCCCCCAAACCTTTCCTGATGGATTCTGGGCGGGGGTTGGAGGGTTCAGCCCCTCACGGGGGAGGAGACACTTTGGTGGGATTCCCATCCAGATGTGGCCCCTCAGCTGGTGCTGAGAGCCCAGATCTGGATCCAGCTGTGCCCGCCTGGTTTTGGATCCAGCTGTGCCCCCATTTCACCTGTTTCAGATCCAGCTGTGCTCCCAGCCCCCCTTCCCACCCTGAAGTTTGGATCCAGCTGTGCCCTGTCCAGTTCCCTCCCAGTTTGTGATCCAGCTGTGCCCCATTTCACCTGTTCCGGGTCCAGCTGTGCCTCCCCCATATTTTGGGTCCAGCTGTGCCCCTCAAGCCCCTGCCCTCTCGGATTGTTTTGGCCCCGCCCCATCCAAGCTGACCCCGCCCTCACCTGGCCCCGCCCCTCCACCGTTCCGGCACCGCCTGTTCCCCTGATGCTCCGCCCTCCGAGGCTCCGCCCCCTCCCTCCCCCGCAGCCAATCGGGTTCTTTATTTTCCTTGTGGGGCGTGGCCTCGTGGCGCGGCGCGGGCCAATGGCAGCGCGCGTCTCTGGCGGCCAATGGGAGGCGGCGGCGCTGCGGGGCCGGGGGGACGGAGCGGCGGCCGGGCCGGGGCCGGTACCAAACGGGGGGAAAAGGGGGGTCGGTACCATTGAGGGGACGGGGGTCGGGGGGGCAGGGGGGACATGAGGGGACAGGGGGAACATGAGGGGACAGGAGGGACATGAGGGGACAGGGTCGATACTAACGGGGGGTGAAGAGGAATCCGGGGGGGCGGAGGGGGCTGGGAGGAAACCCCCTCAGAGAGCCCCCTGAGACGGGCCGGACTCCACTCCCCAAAAATGGGTTAAAATTCGTCCGAAAACGGGTCAAACCCCACCGTGAAACAGGTCTAAAAAATTCAGCCTGAAACGGGTCCAAAAATTCACCTGGAAAAGGGTCAAAATCCACCCCAAAACGGGTCCAAAATTCACCCCAAAACGGGTCAAAATCCACCTCAAAGTGGGTCCAAAATTCACCTGGAAAAGGGTCAAAATCCACCCCAAAGTGGGTTCCAAAATTCACCTGGAAAAGGGTCAAAATTCACCCCAAAACGGGTCCAAAATTCACCCCAGAACAGGTGAAAATCTGTCCTGAAATGACTCAAAGTCCGTCCTGTGATTGGTCAGAATTCCATAAGAAACGGGTCCGAAATTCCATCCCCAAATCAATCCAAATTCATCTCCAAATGGGTCAAAATCCATCCTGAGAACCCTGAAAGGGGTGAAAACCCCCAAATCCACCCTGGAAATGGGTCAAAATCCATCTGGAAATGGACCATAACCCACCTGGAAAATCCATCCTGAAACGGGTCCAAATTCCAACCTCAAACAGCTCCCAAATCTGTCTCAAAAAGGGTCAAAAATCCACCCCAAAACAGGTCCAAAATCCATCCCAAAATGGCTCCAAATCCATCCCGAAACGGGTCAAAATTCCATCCTGAAACAGCTCCCAAATCTGTCTCAAAAAGGGTCAAAAATCTGCCCCAGAACGGCTCCAAATCCATCCTGAAACGGGTCCAAATTCCAACCTCAAACAGCTCCAAAAACTGTCCTGAAAGGGGTCAAAAATCCACCCCAAAACAGGTCCAAAATCCATCCCAAAATGGCTCCAAATCCATCCCAAAATGGGTCCAAATTCCCACCTGAAAGGGGTCCAAATTCCAACCTGAAACGGGTCCAGAATCCACCCAGAAATGGCTCAAAATCCACCTGGGAATGAACCAAAACCCACCCAGAAGCAGCTCCAAAACCCATCCCTGAAACGAGTCCAAAATCCACCCTTTTTCCCTCCCAAAAAACCCCCTCTGGAATCTGCTCCTTTCCCAAATTGTCCATCCTTTTCCATCCTCATCGACAAAACGAGGAGGGGGGGAATCCGGTGGGATCCGACATTCCCGGTGATCCCAAACCCCTTCCCGAGCTCCCGGTGAGGGGCTGGGATGGCCTGGTGGGCTCTCCCTGGCTGGGAGTCCCTCCCTGTCCCCATCCCGACGGATTATCCCGGTTTTTCCCCGGCAGGCGCGGCCATGTCCCTGTGCCGGCGGGGGCTGAAGCGGAGCCCGGGAGATGCCGAGGGTTTTTCCTTCCCGGCCGGGCCCGGGCTCAAGGTGCTCCTGCACTGGGATGGGCAGCAGGAGCGGGAGCGCTGCCGGGTGTATTCCCAGGGATCCCCGAGCGCCGAGGAAATCTGCATCGACCTCGCCCGCACCATCGGTGAGCGCCGCGAAGGACGGATCCCCACGCGGAATTCCCGGTTTGCTGCTTTCCAGGGAGTGCTGAATCCCAGCCGGCTTCCTCCCTGCAGGCTGAGGAATTCCCGGTTCCCCAGGAAGCACCAAATCCCAGCCGGGCCAGGGCTGAGGAATTCCCGGTTTCCTCATTCCCAGGGAACGCCGAATCCCGACCAGATCCCATCCCAGGGCTGAGGAATTCCCAGTTTCCTCATTCCCAGGGAATGCCAAATCCCAACCAGATCCCATCCCAGGGCTGAGGAATTCCCAGGGAATGCCAAATCCCAACCAGATCCCATCCCAGGGCTGAGGAATTCCCGGTTTCCTCATTCCCAGGGAACACCAAATCCCGACCAGATCCCATCCCAGGGCGAGGAATTCCCGGTTTCCTCATTCCCAAGGAACGCCAAATCCCAACCAGATCCCATCCCAGGGCTGGAGGAATTCCCAGGGAATAGCAAATCCCAACCAGTCCAGGAACGCCAATCCCTCCAGATCCCATCCCAGGGCTGAGGAATTCCCAGGGAATGCCAAATCCCAACCAGATCCCATCCCAGGGCTGAGGAATTCCCAGGGAATGCCAAATCCCAACCAGGGAATGCCAAGGCTGAGAAATTCCCAATTTCCCAGTTCCCAGGGAACGCCGAATCCCGACCAGATCCCATCCCAGGGCGGAGGAATTCCCGGTTTCCCAGTTCCTGTGGGAATACCCCAATCCCAACCAGATTCCACCCCGGGGCTGAGGAATTCCTGGTGTTCTGATTCCCAGGGAATGCTGAATCCCGGTGTTTTCCCTCCTGGGGCCGAGAACCCCAAGCTCAGGGGGGTTTATTCCCGATAAATCCCCGCTCCAGCTGCGCCGAATTCCCACGGGAAACGCGATTTTCCCGTTAAACCTTCCCCATGGGATGAAAACCTTCTCCCAGGGATTGGGGAACAGGCTGAATTCCAACCGGGAACGGCTCTGGGACTTCTCCCACTCCATAAATCCCAGCCTGGATTTTGGGATTGAGCCGTTCCGGAGTGCCGGAATTCCGAGGGTGTGGGAGAACCGTCGGGATTTGTGCTGCTGGAAGGGGAAAAAGGGGAAAAGGGGGGGTTGGGAAAGGGGTGCTGTTGGTGAATTCCCTGGAATTTATCCCGGCAGGAATCAGCCCGCTCTGTTACAGCCTCTTCGCCCTCTACGACCCCCAGGCCCGGCTGTGGCTCCCCCCCAACCACCAATTCCAGGTGGGAAAAGACACCAACGTCCACCTGATCTTCAGGATGAGGTGAGGGGCCTCTTCCCTCCCAACTTCCACAGGGAATTTTCCAGAGCTCAGCCCTGCTCAGCCTATTCCCAGGTTTTTGCCCTGGGATTGTGCTGGAAGGACAACCTGGGTTGGGTTTTCCCGCCTCTTTGCTCCTGGGATTGTGGTTTTTTCCCAAGTTTATCCACAGCCAGGGCTGCTCCAAATCACAGATCCCAGATCCCAAATCTGGTTCTGCATTTGGAGCCTTGGAAATCCACTCAGGGCTGCTCCAAATCCCCTTTGTTGGGGGGTGAAAAATGAGGGAACAGCCTCGGGAAAAGCCAGCAGGGCTGCTCCAGGTGGGGAATGCTGTGGATTTGGAGCCCCTGGCTCTCCTCCAGCACAGGAAAATCCCTCTCCTTATTCCCAATATTTCTCCCTGGGGCTCCTGGTTCGTTCTCCCACCTCTCAGCGTCCCATCCAAAGGTTTTTTGGGACCAACAGGGAAGATCCAAGGGCTCTGGAGTGACCCTGGGGAAGCTTTCAGTAGCTATTTGTATTCCTTGGGAATTCTGGAGCCACCAATCCCAGAATTCCCTTCCCACAACATCCCTTAGGGATGTGGCCGCTCATCCCGTTCTTCCAAGACCTTTTATTCCTTAAAAAATAAAAAACAACCCCAAAACCCCCCCAGGTTTGAGCTCGGATTGTTCCTCCTGACCCAACCCCTGCCCCTCTCCCCCTCCTCCCCTTCCCATTCCAGGTATTATTTCCGGAACTGGCACGGGATGCACGAGCAGGAGCCGGCGGTTTATCGGAATGTGCCTCGTCCCGGGGATTCCCTGGAGGAAAAAAACCCCGGGGGAGCTTTGCTGGACAAATCCTCCTTTGAGTACCTGTTCGAGCAGGTGACGGGGCTGGATCTGGGGAAAAAACTCCCTTAAATCCAGTGGGGTTTGGGAAAACTGGGGTGAATTCCCTTAAATCCCTCCGGATTTGGTTCAATCCTGTTGCCAGGATTCGTATTTTTTTTAATATCCAGGTGTTTATTTAATAAAGATTAAACACCCACCTAGTTTTCCCTTTGGAAAGGTTTTATCCCTGCTGGAAGCTTCGCTGGTGGTGGTGGTGGAATTCCGGAATTTTTTTTTTAGGGATAATTTGGCCTTGGAAAAGGATTTTAACTCGGGTTGGTTTTATTGAAATTTAAAATTAAGTTGTTATTAGTTCCTGTTTGTCCCCCCTTTAATTTTAAAGGGATACCAAACGGAAATTATCTTAATAATTAAATTAATTTAGCTGAATAAAGGAGCAAAATTAATGGAAAATCCCTGCAGGAAATCACCTCAGGGTTGTGTTTTTGGGTTTTTTTTTTCCCCTCCAATGATCCCATTTTCCCCCAGGGGAAGTTTGAGTTCATCCACGACGTGGCCTCCCTGAAGGATTTGCGGAGCGAGCCCGAAATCCAGAGGTTCAAGAACGAGAGTTTGGGAATGGCCGTCCTTCACCTGTCCCACCTCGCTGTCACAAAGGGCGTTTCCCTGGAGGAAGTGGCCCGGAAGCACAGGTAGATGGGAATTCCTGCTTTTCCAAAGGGGCTTTTCCCACTCTTTTCCCACCTTTTTTTCCTCACGGGAAGCGCCTGCGGGGTCGGAATTTGGGATGCCCGGAGAGCCCTGGGAAAAGCCCGGCAGCAAAAATTAGGGATGGGATGGGAGTTCTGCTCAGGATTGGGATGGGAATGGACTGGGATGCTGTGTGGGATCAGGATGGGAATGGGTTGGGATGTTGTGTGGGGTTGGGATGGGAGTGGATTGGGATGTGTGGGATTGGGATGGGAATGGGTTGGGATGTTGTGTGGGATTGGGATGGGAACGGGTTGGGATGGGAATGGATTGGGATGTTGTGTGGGATTGGGATGGGAATGGGTTGGGATGTTGTGTGGGATAGGGACGGAAATGGACTGGGATGCTGTGTGGGATTGGGATGGAAATGGGTTGGGATGTTGTGTGGGATTGGGATGGGAATGGGTTGGGATGGTGTGTGGGTTCGGGATGGGAATGGACTGGGATGTTGTGTGGGATCAACATGGGGATGGATTGGGATGCTGTGTGGGATTGGGATGGGAGTGGATTGGGATGTTGTGTGGGACTGGGACAGGAATGGGTTGGAATTCTGCTTGGGGTTGGGATGGGACTGGACTGGGATGCTGTGTGGGATTGGGATGGGAATGGGTTGGGATGCTGTGTGGGATTGGGATGGGAATGGGTTGGAATGGGAATGGACTGGGATGTTGTGTGGGATCTGGATGGGAATGGGTTGGGATGGTGTGTGGGTTCGGGATGGGAATGGACTGGGATGTTGTGTGGGATCAACATGGGAATGGATTGGGATGCTGTGTGGGATTGGGACTGGGAAGGTTGGGATGTTGTGTGGGATTGGGATGGGAATAGGTTGGGATGTTGTGTGGGATCAGGATGGGAACAGGTTGGGATGTTGTGTGGGATTGGGATGGGAATGGGTTGGGATGGTGTGTGGGTTCGGGATGGGAATGGACTGGGATGGTGTGTGGGATCAACATGGGAATGGATTGGGATGCTGTGTGGGATTGGGATGGGAATGGGTTGGGATGTTGTGTGGGACTGGGACGGGAATGGGTTGGAATTCTGCTCGGGGTTGGGATGGGAATAGACTGGGATGCTGTGAGGGATCGGGATGGGAATGGACTGGGATGCTGTGTGGGATCGGGATGGGAATGGATTGGGATGCTGTGTGGGATTGGGATGGGAATGGACTGGGATGCTGTTTGGGATTGGGACTGGAACAGGTTGGGATGTTGTGTGGGATTGGGATGGGAACGGGTTGGGATGTTGTGTGGGATCAGGATGGGAACAGGTTGGGATGTTGTGTGGGACTGGGACGGGGATGAACCGGAATTTGGCTCGGGATTGGGCCGGGAACGCCGGGAAACTCTCTGTGTCCCCCCCGAGGACCAAGGCACAAAAGGCTCATCCCAAACCGCTCATTCCCCGTTTTTTCCCCCCCCTCCCATCCCGGGAGCAGCTTCAAGGAGTGCCTCCCGCGCTCCCTGCAGCGGCAGCTGCGCGGGCAGGGCCCGGTGACGCGGCTGCGGCTCCGCCGCGTCTTCCGCCGCTTCCTGCGGCGCTTCCAGCGCGGCACGGTGGGCGCCGGGCGGCTCTCGCCGAGAGACCTCATGGCCAAGTACGTGGCCACCCTGGAGCTGCTGGCCCCCGACTTCGGATCCGAGCGATTCCCGGCGCTCTCCCTGCGCGCGGGGGACGAGGGCAGGACGGACACGGGGACGGGGACGGAGCCGGGAAAGCCCCCGATCCCCCGGGATCGTCCCCCCGTCACGCACCACGTGCTGGTCTCTGGCACCGCCGGCATCCAGTGGCGGCCGCTGCCCCCCGAGGTGGGTGGGGAGCGTTCCCAGCCCCTGGTCCCGCCCTGGGGGCTTCCCGAGGGATGAGGGGGAGCTCGGAGCGTATCCCGGTTTGCCCGGAGGCTTTGCTGGGATTCCCGTCCTGATCCCGTGCTGATGTTCCAGTCCATTCCCATCCCAATCCCACACAGCATCCCCATCTGTTCCCATCCCAATCCTGCACAACGTCCCAATGCATTCCCATCCCAATCTCAATGCTGACATTCCAGTCCACTCCCATCCCAATCCATTCCCATCCTAATCCTGCACAACATCCCAATCCATTCCCATCCCAGTCCCACACAACATCCCAATCCATTCCCATCCCAATCCATTCCCATCCCAGTCCCACACAGCATCCCAATCCATTCCCATCCCAATCCATTCCCACCCCAAGCCCACACAGCATCCCAATCCCACACAGCATCCCAATCCATTCCCATCCCAATCCCATGCTAACATTCCAGTCCACTCCCACCCCAAACCTGATGCTTCCCAGGCTTTTCCTGGGGCTCTCTGGACATCCAGAATTCCTCTCCATCTTATCCCACCTTGCCCAGGACCTTTCCCACCATTCCCATCCCTCACCATCTCCAGGCTCTCCCTGGGTCCCCACCCCATCCCAGTTCCCCCAGGAGCCCCCACAACCCCTTCCAGCCTGGGGAAAACCTGGAATTCTCCCCTTGGGCCCCTCCCCAGAGCAGGGAGAGCTTCTCCCAGCCCGGATCCCTCGGGAGGAGGAGCAGCAGGACCAAAGAGCCGGATCCCCGGAGCGGGAGGAGCCCCCGTGGTGCCACTTCTGCGACTTCCCGGAGATCACCCATGTGGTGGTGAAGGAGTGCAGGGTCTGCATCCACCGGCAGGACAACAAGTGCCTGGTGAGTGCTGGGATTTGGGAGGCCCTCCCTGGAATTCCTGGTGAGTGCTGGGATTTGGGGGGCCCTCCCTGGAATTCCAAGGTGGGGATTTCTCCCAGGGGATTTTTCCTGCGGGTTTGGGGGCGCTCGGGGGGCTCAGCCCCGCCCGGGGGGGGTTTCTGTCCCCACAGGAGGTGGTTCTGCCGTCCCCCGGCGCGGCCCTGTCCCTGGTGTCGCTGGTGGACGGATATTTCCGGCTCACGGCCGATTCCAGCCACTACCTGTGCCACGACGTGGCCCCGCCCCGGCTCCTCATGAGCATCCGCAACGGCATCCACGGGCCCATGCAGTGAGTGCTTCCCAACGGGAAAGGGGGAGGAGCCTCCTCCTCGGGGCTCATCCGCAGCTGCTCCATGTCCTGGGGCTCGTCCCACCCCATTCCATGTCCACTGAGCTCATCCAGAGTCATTCCATGTCCACTGAGCTCATCCAGAGCCATTCCCTGTCCACTGAGCTCTTCCAACCCCATTCCCTGTCCACTGGGCTTATCCCACCCCATTCCATGTCCACTGGGCTCATCCAGAGCCATTCCATGTCCATGGGGCTCATCCAATCCCCTTCCACATTCTCAGGGCTCTTCCAGCTCCATTCCCTGTCCTTGGGGCTCATCCAATCCCATTCCATGTCCCACTGGGTCATCCAACCCCATTCCATGTCCTTGGGGCTCATCCAGAGCCATTCCCTGTCCTTGGGGCTCATCAAAACCCATTCCGTTTCCTTGGGGGCTCATCCAGAGCCACTCCCTGTCCTCAGGGCTCTTCCAACCCCACTCCCTGTTTTCAGGGCTCTTCCAACCCCAATCCCTGTTTTCAGGGCTCTTCCAACCCCACTCCCTGTTTTCAGGGCTCTTCCAACCCCACTCCCTGTCCTCAGGGCTCTTCTCAACCCCAATCCCTGTTTTCAGGGCTCTTCCAACCCCATTCCCTGTTCTCAGGGCTCACCTGGAGCCGTCTCTCGTCCCTTGGGCTCATCCCAATCCATCCCCTTTCCCCCTTTTCCAGGGAGGAGTTCGTCTTTGCCAAGCTGCGCCGGGAGGAGCCGGAGGAAGGGCTTTACGTCCTGCGCTGGAGCGTCCTGGATTTCAACCGGATGATCCTCTCCGTGGCCAAGAGGAACCCCCAGCAGGTGGGAGGCGGCTCCCAGCACGGAATTCCCGGGAATGGCAGGAATGGCGAGCCCTGCTCATCCCCGTGGGATCAACTGGGAGCTGCTCCCCCAGCTCTGACTCCGCTTTTCCAGGCTCCTGGAACGCCGGGAGCCTTCAAGTTCCGGCAGTTCCGGATCCAGAAGAAGGGAGAGTCCTTCGTGCTGGAAGGCTGGGAGAGGGAATTCCCTTCCCTGCGGGAGCTCCTGGACGTGCTCAAGGGCTGCACCCTCCGCTCCGGCGAGGAAAACTTCACGGTCAAGAGGTGCTGCCCCCCCAAGCCGGGAGGTACGGACACGGAGCGGCCCCTGGGATTGGGAATGCCGGGAATTCCTGGAGTTTACTCAGGGGGGGCCCTTCCCCTTCCCTCCTCCCAGAGATCTCGGACCTGCTGATCACCAGGAAGGCGAAGGACGACGGGAAGCAGATCCTGAACCTCACCCAGCGCAGCTTCCACCAGATCCGCAAGAACGAGATCACTCAGGTGCCGCTTTCCCGGGAATTTGGGGCTGCTCTGCCTTTCCTGGGATTTTTGGGGATGGGCAGGGGGGTTGTGGAAGGACCTGCTCTGCTTTCCTGGGATTCCTGGGGAGGGAGGGAGCTGCTCTGCCTTCCCAGGATTCATGGAATTGGGGAGGGATCCTCTCTGCCTTCCCAGGATCTATGGCATTCCGGTGGATCCTCTCTGCCGGCCCCAGGGAGCTGCTCGTGCCATCCCGGGGTTCGTGGAATCCTCGGGCCGATCCCAGATCTCAGCCTTCCCGGGGTTCATGGAGATCCTCGCGGCCGTCCCGGGATCCTCTGCCCTCAGGATCACCGTGGAATCCAGGGGGTCCGCCCCATCCCCTCCCTCGGACCAGGATTCATGGAATTGGGGCGGGATCCTTCACTGTCCTTCCCAAGGAATACACCCCGGAGATCCCCCATGGCCGCTTTTCCGCACGGATGCCTCCCCCTTCCCGGACCGGAGTCAGGATCAGTTTCGATCTCCCACTCCCTTTCCTTCCAAGGAAAAGGGAGGAAATCCCCAGCTGGCAACGCTCTGCCCCACAGTGGCACCACGGACCGACGTCTAGGCGAGCGTTCCGCTTTTTCTTCCCTGAGCTGCCCAGCGGAACTGCCGGGAGCCACGGCGACGGCCGGATAGCATCTGAGGAAGTCCGAGGCGGCTGCGGGAACACCGGGAGCCGGCGAGCGGGCCGAGTATGTTTCCCACGAGCAGAACCACAACGGTGCGGGAGCCCATGCCACAGGGACATCGCTCAAGGTGAGCTGGAAAACCGGGAACCCGGGAGCCGCAGGGGCATCGCCCTGGTGCGTCCGGAGAAGCAGGGAGGAGACCTTGGGAGCCTAGAGGGGCTGGGACATGTGATGCGTCAAGGGGTGGGATGATGGCCTCAGAGGGCTGGGATTGCTTGAGGATCTAGGGGGGGTGGGATGTGGATCCCAGAGGGTTGGAGATGTGGATCCAGGGGGGTGGGATATGGATCCTGTGGGATTGGAATGTGGATCCAGGGGGCTGGGATGTGGATCCAGGGTGATTGGAATGTGGATCCAGGGGGTTGGGATATGGATCCAGAGGGTTGGGATGTGGATCCAGGGGGTTGGGATACGGATCCAGGGGGTTGGGATATGGATCCAGGGGGTTGGAATGTGGATCCAGGGGGTTGAAATGTGATCCAGGTTGGAATGTGGATCCAGGGGCTGGGATATGGATCCAGGGGGTTGGGATATGGATCCAGGGGGATTGGAATGTGGATCCAGGGGGCTGGGATATGGATCCAGGATTGGAATGTGGATCCAGGCTGGGATATGGATCCAGAGGGTTGGACGTGGATCCAGGGCTGGGAATGTGGATCCAGGGGGTTGGGACCATGGATCCAGAGGGGTTGGGATGTGGATCAGGGGGTTGGGATACGGATCCAGGGGGTTGGGATATGGATCAGGGGTTGGAATGTGGATCAGGGGGGTTGAAATGGATCCAGGGTGTTGGAATGTGGATCCCAGGGGTTGGGATATGGATCCAGAGGTGGGATATGGATCAGGGATTGGAATGTGGATCCAGGGGGTTGGGATATGGATCCAGGGGATTGGAATGTGGATCCAGGGGTTGGGATATGGATCAGAGGGTTGGGATGTGGATCCAGGGGTTGGAATATGGATCCAGGGGGTTGGAATGTGGATCCAGGGGGTTGGGATATGGATCCAGGGGATTGGAATATGGATCCAGGGGGTTGAAATGTGGATCCAGGGTGTTGGGATGTGGATCCAGGGGGTTGGGATATGGATCCAGAGGATTGGAATGTGGATCCAGGGGGTTGGGATACGGATCAGGGGTTGGGATATGGATCAGGGGTTGGAATGTGGATCCAGGGGTTGAAATGTGGATCCAGGGTGTTGGAGAGTGTGGATCAGGGGTTGGGATATGGATCCAGGGGGTTGGAGATATGGATCCAGAGGGTTGGAATGTGGATCCAGGGGTTGGGATATGGATCAGGGATTGGAATGTGGATCCAGGGGTTGGGATATGGATCCAGGGGGTTGGGATGTGGATCCAGGGGGTTGGGATGTGGATCCAGGGGTTGGGATATGGATCCAGGGGGTTGGGATATGGATCCAGGGGATTGGAATGTGGATCCAGAGGGGCTGGGATTGCGGATCCAAGGGGGGGTGGGATGTGGATCCAGGGGGTTGGAATATGGATCTAGGGCGTTGGAATATGGATCCAGGGGGTTGGAATATGGATCCAGGGGCTTGGAATGTGGATCCAGGGGACTGGGATATGGATCCAGGGGGTTGGGATATGGATCCAGGGGATTGGAATATGGATCCAGGGGGTTGGAATATGGATCCAGGGGGTTGGAATGTGGATCCAGGGGATTGGAATATGGATCCAGGGGGTTGGAATATGGATCCAGGGGGTTGGGATGTGGCTCCAAGGGCTGGGATGCAGCTCTGCGATGCTTCTGTGGCCGCTCCCAAATCCCAGGGCCCCCTTCCTGCCATTCCCAGCCATTCCCATCCCTATTTCCCCCAGGCCTTCTTCGAGACCGCCAGCCTGATGAGCCAGGTGTCCCACGTCCACCTGGCCTTCGTGCACGGCGTCTGCGTCCGCGGATCCGAGAGTGAGTGGGGACGCCATTCCCGCCTTTCCCCGGGGCCGGAGCCCGGAGCGGGGCCGGGAAGGAAGGGTTTATCCCTTCCCTGTTTTCCCACAGATATCATGGTGGAGGAGTTCGTGGAGCACGGCCCTCTGGACGTGCTGCTGCGCAAGGAAAAGGGCCGGATCTCCGTGGGCTGGAAAATCGCCGTGGCCAAACAGCTGGGGAGTGCCTTGAGCTACCTGGTAATTCCCTTTTCCAGCCGGGAATTCCCTCAGGTGTCCTCCCTGGAGCTTCCCTGTGCTTTCCCCGGGAGGTGATCCCGTTTTTTAGGGTTGTTCTACCCAGTCCTTGTTCTCTCACCCTTGGGAAGGAGAAGTGGGGGAAGAGGGGGGGAGAACACAGGAATCCAAATCCCAAATCCCGGCTCCGGAGGCTCGTTTTGGAGCTGGGAAAAGCTGTGGATGAGGAGGGAATTCCAACCAGGGGCTTGGGAACGGTGCTGGAAAATCCCCCCTGACCCCGTCCTTTTATTCTCTTTTATCCTGGAGCAAAATCCCAAGACGGGGAGATGACACGGAGAGTTAGAGCCAGAATTCCCACTTTTTCCTTTTCTCCTGGAATCCAAGGGCTGTGGCGTTGCTGGCAGCTTTCCCAAGGTTTTCTATTCCCTTTTTTTGTTAATCTCCCAGGAGGATAAAAACCTGGTGCACGGGAATGTGTGTGCCAAGAACATCCTGCTGGCCAGGAAAGGGCTGGAAGACGGATCCGCTCCCTTTGTGAAGCTCAGCGATCCCGGGATCAGCTTCACGGTGCTCTCCCGGGAAGGTGCGGGATCATCCCGGCCCGGAGCTGGGCGGGGATGGAATTCCCGGCGGAAAATCCGGAGGGTTTTCCCCCCTTCCCTTAATAAATCCCATGTTTTTTCCCAGAGCCGTTTTGCTGAAATCTCCCCTACTTTCCCAGCCTGGCTTTTCCCTGATTTTTGGCCTTTGGGATGTGGGAATTCCGTGTGGGAAAGCTCAAACCCGCCCTCAGGGCCGATCCCACCCTCTCTCCTGAGACCTTTCCCCACAGGATCTCTCCCGTTTATCCCCCCCAGAGCGCGTGGACCGGATCCCCTGGATCGCCCCGGAATGCGTGCGGGACGTGGGGAACCTCAGCACGGCCGCCGACAAGTGGAGCTTTGGGACGACCCTGCTGGAGCTCTGCTTCGACGCCGACGTCCCGCTGAAGGAGCGAACGCCCTCCGAGGTGCCGCTCCCGACATTTTGGGCCCTAGCCTGACATTTTGGGCCCTATATCCCCATTTCAGGCCCTATCCCCGCCATTTTGTGCCTCATCCCACCATTTCAGGCCCTATCCCACCATTTTAGGCCCTTTCTCCCCATTTCAGGCCCTATCCCCCCATTTTAGACCCTATCCCCCCATTTTAGGCCCCTGTTCCTCCATTTCAGGCCCTATCCCCCCATTTTAGGCTCCTATCCCCCCATTTTAGACCCTATACCCCATTTTAGGCCCTTTCTCCCCATTTTAGGCCCTATCCCCCCATTTTAGGCCCTTTCTCCCCATTTTAGGTCCTTTCCCCCCATTTTAGGCCCCTATCCCCCCATTTTGGGCCCTATCCCCCCATTTTAGGCCCTATCCCCCCATTTTAGGCCCTATCCCCCCATTTCAGGCCCTATCCCCCCATTTCAGGTCCTATCCCCCCATTTCAGGCCCTATCCCCCCATTTCAGGCCCTATCCCCCCATTTCAGGTCCTATCCCCCCATTTCAGGCCCTATTCCCCCATTTTGTGCCATCTCCCACCATTTTAGCCCCTATCCTGCCATTTTAGCCCCTATCCCGCCATTTTGTGCCATCTCCCCCCACTTTGTGCCGTGTCCTGGCCGAGGCCGGCTCTGAGGGCGGGATTTTCCCGTTTTTCCCCACAGAAGGAGCGGTTCTACGAGAAGCGGCTGCGGCTGCCGGAGCCGTCGTGCCGGGAGTTGGCCTCGCTGATCTCGCAGTGCCTCCATTACAGCCCCGCGGAACGGCCCTCGTTCCGCACCATCCTCAGGGACCTCACCCGGCTCCAGCCCCACAGTGAGGAACCCCAACGGCACCGGGAATGGGGTGGGGGGAATGGGAGGGACTGGGAAAAAGGTGGGGAAGGGGAAAAGGGGAGGGAAAGGGAGAGGGGGAAAATAAAAGGGAAAAGGGGGGGAAAAGAAGGGAAAAGGGGAAAAGGAAAAGGTGGGAAAGGAAAAGGGGGAAAAGAGGGGAAATGGGGAAAAGAGGAGAAAAGTGGGGAAAAGGGAGGGAAAGGAGGAGACAGGGGAAATGGGGAAAAGGATGGAAAAGTAGGGAAAAGGGGAAAAAAGGGGAAAAGGAGGGGAAAAGGAGGGAAAAGGGGAAAAAAGGGGAAAAGGGGGAAAAGGAAAAGGGGGGAAAAGGGAAAAGGAGGGAAAAAGGGGAAAAGGAAAAGGAGGGAAAAGGGAAAAAGAAGGTGAAAGGGGAGCAAAGAAAGGAGAAGGAGGAGAAGGAAAGGAGGGAAAAGGAAGGGAAAAGGGGGAAAGGGAGGGAAAAGGAAAAAAGGAGGAAAAGAGGGGGAAGAAGGAAAAAGGGGGGAAAGAAGGGAAAAGGGAAGGCGAAGAGGTTTGGAAAAAGGGGATAAAGTGGAAGGAAAGGGAGAAAAGGGGAAAGAAAAGTAGGAAAAAAAGAGGAAAAAGAAAAAGGAGGGGGAAAAGGTGAAAAAAAGTGAAATTCCTCCCAGACCTGGTGGATGTGACGTCGGTGAATCCCGACTTCCCGGTGTCGGACCCCACCGTCTTCCAGAAGCGGTACCTGAAGAAAATCCGGGAGCTGGGGGAGGTCAGTGGTGGCCTGAGGTTCCCACCAGGAATTCTGCACCTTCTTTCCCCTGTCTGGATCCAGAATTCCAAGCTTCAGTCTCTTTTCCCTGGGGATTTCCCTGCCTGGATCCAACATTCCATTGTGCAAACCCTAATTCCACTCTTTAATGCCTAATTCTGATTTTCAATCCCTAATTCCATTCTTTAATCCTTAATTCCACACTTTAACCTCATTTCCCAGCTGATTACCCTGCTTGGGTCCAGAATTCCATTACTTAATCCCTGAGTCTGTTTTTCGATCCCTAATTCCATTCCTTAAAACCTAATTCTGGTTTTTAATCCCTAATTCCATTCTCTAATACCTAATTCTGACCTTCAACCCCTAATTGCACTCTTTAATCCTTAATTCTACTCTTTAATCTCCTTTCCCTGCAGATTTCACTGCCTGGGTCTGAAATTCCACCCTTCAATCCCTAATTCTCACCCTTCAAGCCCTAATTCCCATTTTTCTCATTCCAGGGGCACTTTGGGAAGGTGGGGCCCTTCAAACCTCCCTTTTTTTTCCCCTTTCCCAATCCCAAATTCCCATTTTCCCCATTCCAGGGGCACTTTGGGAAGGTGGGGCCCTTCAAACCTCCCTTCTTTTCCCTTCCAACATCCCAAATTCCCATTTCTCCCGTTCCAGGGGCACTTTGGGAAGGTGGGGCCCTTCAAACCTCCCTTCTTTTCCCTTCCCACATCCCAAATTCCCTCCTTTTCCCCGTTCCAGGGGCACTTTGGGAAGGTGGGGCCCTTCAAACCTCCCTTCTTTTCCCCTTTCCCAATCCCAAATTCCCATTTTCCCCGTTCCAGGGGCACTTTGGGAAGGTAGGGCCCTTCAAACCTCCCGTTTTTCCCTTCCCCATCCCAAATTCCCATTTCTCCCATTCCAGGGGCACTTTGGGAAGGTGGGGCCCTTCAAACCTCCGTTCTTTTCCCCTTCCCACATCCCAAATTCCCATTTTTCCCATTCCAGAGGCACTTTGGGAAGGTGGGGCCCTTCAAACCTCCCTTCTTTTCCCCTTTCCCAATCCCAAATTCCCATTTTCCCCATTCCAGGGGCACTTTGGGAAGGTGGGGCCCTTTGGGAAGGTGGGGCCCTTCAAACCTCCCTTTTTTTCTCCTTTCCCAATTCAAATTCCCATTTTTCCCATTCCAGGGGCACTTTGGGAAAGTGGGGCCCTTCAAACCTCCCTTCTTTTCCCCTTTCCCAATCCCAAATTCCCATTTTCCCCGTTCCAGGGGCACTTTGGGAAGGTGGGGCCCTTCAAACCTCCCTTCTTTTCCCTTCCCACATCCCAAATTCCCGTTTTCCCCGTTCCAGGGGCACTTTGGGAAGGTGGGGCTGTACTGCTACGACCCCACCAACGACGGCACCGGGGAGATGGTGGCGGTGAAGTCGCTGAAATCCGGGAGCAGCCCGGAGCTCCTGAGCAGCTGGAGGAGGGAGATCCAGATCCTCAAGACCCTCTACCACGAGAACATCGTCAAGTACAAGGGCTGCTGCAGCGAGCAGGGTGAGGGGGGGGCCCAAATTCCAGCCGGGAATTTCCTGGGATCATTTTTTATTCCCCCCTCACAATTCCTGCTGGTTTTTGGTTTTTTGGAGGGTCGGGAATTGCCGGCCTGGCAGGGGTTTGGGGTGGGATCAGCTTGTCCTGCTCTTCCCACAAGGGAGAGGGAGTCAGAGGGGGGACATGAGGTTTATTCCACATGGAATTTTTCGTCGGAATTGGGAGTGGATCCATTGTTTTCTTTGCTGAAAAATTAAGAACCCCATTCCTGGCTTTTTTTTTTGGTTTTTTTTGGTGGGGAATCTCCATCCTGGCAGGAATTTTGGGAAGGTTGGGGGTGTCTCAGAGTTGTTCCTTTCTTCCCAGGAGAGTGGGAAACACCGGAGGGGTCCCAGGATGGGAGGGAAAAATTCCATATGGAATTGGGAGTGGATTTGGTGCCACAGAAAGGTTAAAAACCCAATTCCAGATGGGATTTTTTTGGGAATTTTGGGAAGGGATGGGGTCTCAGGGTGGTCCCCACGAGAGTGAGGGGGTGGGAATGGGACAGGAAGCTCAATCCATGTGGGATTTTTTTCCCCAGGGGACAAGGTGGTGCAGCTGATCATGGAATACGTCCCCCTCGGGAGCCTCCGGGATTTCCTTCCCAAGCACCCCCTGAGCCTTTCCCACATCCTGCTCTTCGCCCGCCAGATCTGCGAGGTGGGAATTCCCAAAAAATCCAGGGCCCTTCCCGAGGTGGGAATCCCCAAACTCCAGAGGTGGGAATCCCAAAAATCCAGGGCCCTTCCCGAGGTGGAAATCCCAAAAATCTGGGGCCATTCCTGAGGTGGGAATCCCCAAAATCCAGAGGTGGGAATTCCCAAAAAATCCAGGGCCATTCCCGAGGTTCTAATCCCCCCCAAAACTGGTTCTAACCCCCCCCCAAAACTGGTTCTAACCCCCCCTAAACTGGTTCTGAGCCCCCCAAACTGGTTCTGAGCCCCCCAAACTGGTTCTGAAGCCCCCCCAAACTGGTTCTGAGCCCCCAAACTGGTTCTAACCCCCAAACTGGTTCTAACCCCTAAACTGGTTCTAACCCCCCAAACTGGTTCTAACCCCCCAAAACTGGTTCTGAGCCCCCTAAACTGGTTCTGAGCCCCCAAACTGGTTCTAACCCCCTAAACTGGTTCTGAGCCCCCAAACTGGTTCTAACCCCCCCAAACTGGTTCTGAGCCCCCAAAACTGGTTCCTAACCCCCTAAACTGGTTCTGAGCCCCCAAACTGGTTCTGAGCCCCCAAACCGGTTCTAACCCCCAAAAACTGGTTCTAACCCCCCAACTGGTTCTGAGCCCCCAAAACTGGTTCTAACTCCCCAAGCTGGTTCTAACCCCCTAAACTGGTTCTGAGCCCCCCAAACTGGTTCTAACCCCTCCAAAACTGCTTCCAACCCCCCCAGAACAGTTCCTAACCCTCTTTCCCCCATCCTCCCCCAGGGAATGTCGTACCTGCACTCCCTGCACTACATCCACCGGGACCTGGCTGCTCGGAACGTGCTGCTGGAGAACGAGCAGGTGGTGAAGATCGGGGACTTCGGGCTGGCCAAGGCCGTCCCCGAGGGCCACGACTACTACCGGGTGCGGGAGGACGGCGACAGCCCCGTCTTCTGGTGAGCACTGGGAGCCATCCCCCACCCCCAGGGATGCTCCAGAGCCTCTGGAATTGCATCCCTTCCCCTGACCCCCAGAGCTGCTCCAGAGGCTCTGAATTGCATCCCACCCTACCGGGTGCGGGAGGACGGCGACAGCCCCGTCTTCTGGTGAGCCCTGGGATCCATCCCCCACCCCCAGGGATGCTCCGGAGCCTCTGGAATTGCATCCCACCCCACAGAACCATCCCCCAACCCCAGAGCTTCTCCAGAGCCTCTGGAATTGCATCCCACCCCACAAGGGGCCTTGGGATCCATCCCCAAACCCCAGAGCTTCTCCGGAGCCTCTGGAATTGCATCCCTTCCCCACCGACCCCCAGAGCTGCTCCAGAGCCTCTGGAATTGCATCCCACCCCACAAGGGGCCTGGGATCCATCCCCAACCCCCAGAGCTGCTCTGGAGCCTCTGGAATTACATCCCACCCCATGGAGCCATCCCCCACCCCCAGGGCTGCTCCAGAGCCTCTGGAATTGCATCCCACCCCACAGGGGGCCTGGGATCCATTCCTGACCCCAGGGATGCCCTGGAGCCTCTGGAATTGCATCCCACCCCACAGAAACCATCCCCACCCCCAGAGCCTCTCCAGGGCCTCTGGAATTGCATCCTACCCCTACGGAGCCATCCCCACCCCCAGGAGCTGCCCGGAGCCTCGTTACATCCCTTCCCCTGACCCCCAGAGCTGCTCCAGAGGCTCTGGGTGCCTCCACCCTACCGGGTGCGGGAGGGCAGCGACAGCCCCGTCTTCTAGTGAGCCTAGGATCCATCCCCAGGGATGCTCCGGGCCTGGGTGCATCCACCCCTAGGGCATCCCCCAACCCCAGAGCTTCTCCAGAGCCTCTGGAGGTGCATCCCACACAAGGGCCTTGGGATCATCCCCAAACCCCAGAGCTTCTCGGAGCCTCTTAGGTACATCCCTTCCCCACCGGCAGCCCCAGGCTGCTCCAGAGCCTGGGCCATCCACCCCACAGGGGCACCAGGATCCATCCCAACCCCAGGCTGCTCTGGAGCTCTCTAATTATCCTCTGGGCCATCCCCACCCCAGGGCTGCTCGAGCCTCTGGAGTACTCCCACCAGGAGGCCTGGGGATGTCCTGACCCCAGGGAGATGCTCGGAGCCTCTGGGTACATCCCACCACAGACCATCCCCCACCCCCAGAGCCTCTCAGTGCTCTGGGTATCCTACCCCCACGGAATAAATCCCCACCCCAGGGCTGCTCCGGGCCTCTGGAATTGCATCCCTTCCCCCTGACCCCAGAGCTACTCCCAGAGGCTGCAGGTGCATCCACCCCACAAGGGGCCTGGGATCATTCCTGACCCCCAGAGCTTCTCCCGAGCCTCAGATTCCTCTACCGACCCCCAGGGCTGCTCCGGAGCCTCCCGAATTGCATCCCTCCCCCCCGACCCCCAGAGCTGCTCCAGAGGCTCTGGAATTGCCCCCCTTCCCCGGGTTGCCTGGGATTGCCCGGAATTCCCGCCCTGCTCTCCAGGTGCGCCCCGGAATGCCTCAAGGAGTCCCAGTTCTGCTTCGCCTCCGACGTTTGGTCCTTCGGGGTCACCCTCTACGAGATCCTGACCCGCTGCGAGCCCGGGAGGCAGCCCCCCCGCTGTTGAGTATCCCGCTGGGGTCACAGAATTCCCAGACAGCCCCTCAAAATTCAGGAACAGCCCCCCCGCTGCGAGGTATCCCGCTGGGAATTCCCGGGAAAGCTCAGCCCCAGGGATGGGGAGCTCCTGGGAATTCCTGGGAACGGCCATCTCCAAGTGTCACTGGGAATTCCCCGGGGAAAGGTCACCGAGAACGACCTCCCGGGATCTCCCAAGGGTGGGATGCTCGGAGTTGTGGGGTCTCCAAGGTTTTGAAGAGTTCCCAAGGTTTTAGGGATTCCCAAGGTTGGGATACCCAAAGTGTGGTGTGTCCAAGCTTTTTTGGGATTCCCAAGGTTTTTTGGGATTCCCGAGGTTGGGGAGTCCCCAGGACTGGGCTCTCCAAGGATTTTTGGGTGGGTTTTTTTTCCCCTTCCCGGCAGAAATTCCTGGAGCTGATCGGAGCCACCCAGGGCCAGATG